>NC_091482.1:48074641-48204641 GCF_036971445.1 Narcine bancroftii
TTGCTAGTTCCTTTCAGCCCCAGGGTCCTTCTTCCTTTGCCTATCAGAGAGTTACCCTTCTTAGCCCTCTTCTCTCTCCCCCATGTCTTCTCAGCCTCTTTCTCTTCTGCCCCCCCCCCCCCACCTGCATGCTCTAACCTGTTGGCCTGTCCTCTTCCCTCCTGCTGCCCCTCTCCCCCCCCACCTCCTTCCCCACCTTTTTATTCAGCCGTCTACCTGCTGTTCCAGATTCCTGACACTCAGGCCTGAAATGTTTGCTTCCTGTGAACGCTGCGTGACCTGCTGAGTTTCTCCAGCACGTTTGCGTATCGCAAGCCACCCCAGCATCTGCAAAGTTAACTCCTTCAACCTTCCTCTCTCTCCTCAACCCTTCGCCCCACTAGAAGGAGCCGTGCATTCAGTTGCCTCGTCCCTCAGCTCGAAGCTTCTCTACTTCCCCTCACCACTCTCGCCTCACACCTTGGTTAATGGTTTTTGACGTGATTTTTTTTTCAATTAGCTGCATCTATTTTCAACACTGGAGGTGATATCTTGTACGGTAACGGATTCTTTTCAACTTTGGTTTTTGGCCCTTTGCTGTGTGTTTAAGAACACATTATCCGCGAAGCCAAGCCAAAGATTTGGCCATTTGTGAAGAGTACGGCTCGAGGTCAGTTATGCCTCAACAATCCTTTGCTCCCAGGACAGAACAGTGCAGGGGGCAGGAAGGGGGGGGGGGTGGGTGGAGAGAGAGAGAGACAGAGTGAGACAAAGAGAGGTTGAGAGATAGAAATAGAGAAAGAAGGGAGAGAGCAGCAAAGAGAGGGAGAAAGAGAGAGAGATTCCCTTGACTAGAAAATCAGATTGCAAAATATTTATTTTTCCCTGCAATATTGCTGTGTAATGACATGTTCGCTTTTCAACTTGAAAATATCACACATTGTGTCATTTTACATTGAAAGGCTGGGTGAGTGTCAGACTGTGTGTTACTGTCAAAGGCAGCTGGCAATTGGGTCGTTCCCTTTAACAATGACTAAACACTGACAGAGCTGTTGAGTACATGAATAAAGATAACCCTTCCTGACAAGGCAATTGAACATCAACTTTAATGAAATCCACATGAAATAATGACACACACAGCATATAAATCGTCTCTCCTCTGAGTGCCACTGGTACCATGTCGCAGTACTACCTGTCGCATGGTAGGGTGGTCGGCTTGCCTGGTGTGGCGGGTGGGCTAGACACCCTTCAGGATGAAAAACAAGATCTGTCAAAGGGCGGACGAATACTCTCATAGGGTCAACGGCTGTCTAACAAAAATGCGGAAAGGGCATCCCCCTTGCATCGAAGCTTAACATCGACTTTAATGAAATCCACATGAAATAATGAAACTCACAGCATATAAATTGGAGATTTGTTCATCTCTCCTCTGAGTGCCACTGGTACCATGTCGCAGTACTACCTGTCGCATGGTAGGGTGGTCGGCTTGCCTGGTGTGGAGGGTGGGCTAGACACCCTTCAGGATGAAAAACAAAACCTGTCAAAGGGCGGACGAATACTCTCATAGGGTCAACGGCCGTCTAACAAACACGCGGAAAGGGCATCCCCCTTGCATTGAAGCTTGGTCTGGCCGTTCTTCCCCCAGCCCTCTTGGACCTCACCATGCCACTGGATCCGGGAGGGGATGTCGAGAGGGTGGGTCTAGACCTGTGCAACCCCCTACTCCCCCAAATCCATTCACGCACACGCTGTTCCTTTCTGAGGAGTGGGATATCCTTATATCAAACCCCCACAAACTGACTGGAAGGAACCATCATCATCCTTTGGGTTGGAGAGCCAGAAGAAGATAAATTAGAGTATTACTTTTTGCAGCTTGGAAATTGTATAAGGGACAGGATTCAGCTGAGAAACAAAGAAGAAAAAGTTCTATTCAAGCTTCCAATATTATTTTGCATAAAGTCAGTGGGTCTTCTTTGTAAGATTCCTTTATTGCACCAAATTTATCAACTTTTGCTTGCCGCAAAGGAGGAGCCACTAACCTAGCACCCCCACCAATAACCTAGCACCCCCACCAATAAGAGAAAGAGAAGTAAAAGGCAGGCCCTTCAGAGACACCGAGTGTCCATTGATTCACCTCCAGGGCTCCTGCAGCCTCCGCAGCTGCAGGCTCCTGTGCGTTCCAGTGGTGACCCGGGCTCCCTGATCTGAACCTCTGATATGATCTGGAAGCTGTTAACACCCAAGGCCCTTCTCTCCATTGAGATGACAAGAGTTTGAAACAGGGAATGCAACCTATTAATTTAATGCAGTGAGACTCTATTAATCCTGAACATATGCCACGTTGCTGTGGTCAGACTGGTCGATTTTCCAGGCGATTAGGTATCAATACTCTAATAGACTTTTAATCATTTTAACAAAAAGCATTATGCAGTAACAGTTCAGTGATCAAGGGGCAGTATCCAGCAGAATGGGGTGAATGTCAAGTCAAATTTATTGTCATCTGATTGCACAAGTGCAATCCGACGAAACAGCGTTCTCCGGTCCTCGACGAAAAACATGCAGACATACAGCCAGACCCAACACACATACAGACAAACAATACATATGCATGACAAGTGTTCATATATGCAAATAAATAATTGTTGTTTCATGAATATGAGAGTCTTGGAGGGTCAGTGTGCGCGGTTCGTTTGGTCGTTCAGCATTCTCACTGCCTGTGGGAAGAAGCCTGATGGTGCTGGCTCTGATCCTCCTGGATCTCTTTCCTGATGGGAGCAGCTGAAAGATGCTGTGTGAGGGGTGGAAGGGGTCCTCCATGATTTTGTGCACCATCTTCAGACAATACTGGTAGATCATGTCAATGGTGGGGGGGGGGGTGAGGTGGGAGGAGGGACACTCCAATGATCCTCTCTGCCGCTCTTTTGGTCCTGTGGATTGACCTCCGATCCATTTCTCTGCAGCAACTGTACCGCACTGTGATGCAGGTAGAACTCCTATAGAAGGTTGACATATAGTGCCCGGGAGCCTTGCCCGCTTTGGTCTTCTCAGGAAGTGCAGTTGCCTGTTGTGCCTTCCTGACAAGTGAGATGTTGCGTGCAAAGAATGTAAAGGGAACGTAGGTAATGAGGTTCCTGTGAGTGAAAAAGGAGTGTGGAAACTGGGGCCCCAGTGAATGGCAGCATGGGAAATGGGGAAAACATGCCTGCTTTCTGATCATACCTTGACAAAGGGCTCAGGCCCGAAACATTGCTTATATATCTTTGCTTCCTATGGATGCTGTGTGACCTGCTGAGTTACTCTAGCACTTTGCTGCATTGCATAACAGGTTAGCCATTGGGAGTTCTGAAAGGTCAGACAGTAAATGACCTTTACTGGATCACCAGCACCAAATTCATGTTTTTTTGTGTTTTCTTGCAGTGCAGGTGAGAGGCCCTTTAAAGAACATGGGTTCATGTTCACCCAGTGCACTGTAAAGAGGCCACTGGCATGTTGGACGGGGCAAGCTGAGGTACTCAGTCGAAGTCAGGAACTAGGATGGAATTTCCACCTCTGGGAGATCAGCTGTGGTCAAGTTATAGCCTGTTGACAGCATAAACCCTGGGTCACCAGCAGTCAGCTTTACAGAGGCCATGTCACCACCCCAACTTCTGAACACCATTTGACAGAGTTATGTATTGCCATGGACATTCAGTGTAGTCCCATTCCGTTTTACATTTGCCAGGGAATTACTGTAAATATGCGTGCATAATGTACTTCGGGTATAATGCGACCCCCCCCCCTCCATTTTTGAGGGGGAAAAGGGAGAAAAGTTTTACCCCCGTGTATAATACGACCACCCCGCCCGCCCAATTTGTCCTGCTGTCTCTCTTCCCCCTCGCCCGCCCAATTTGCACTGCTGTAAATAACACGTATATAATGAGACCCCCTACTTTGAGCTCGAATTTTGGTACAAATTTTTTTTGCATTATACACACATATTTACGGTAATGATCAAGGAGTTTCTAGTCTTTATTTTTCAATTACAGATTTCCTGTAGTTCATAGCTTATAGTCTGTAATCTCAGCATCTTCTGGATCAGCCTACCATGTGGAATGCTTGTCAAACATCTTAGTAATGTAGACCAGCCTTTTTTTGGTTATGCCCCTCCTTAAGAATCTGCTCAAAGTTTATGGCCCACCTTCCCTGTGAAGGAGTCAAGTTTTGGTTTAAAATTTTTAAAATGTATTTTTTAATTAAAAAATTTTTTTAAACATACAGCACAGTAACAGGCCCACAGGCTCTTGCCACACAATTGACCTACAATCCCAGTACGTTTTGAAAGGTGGAAGGAAGCTGGAGTCCCCGGGGGAAACCCACACAGACATAGGTGTGACGGTACAGGATACTATCACCAATGTATATATTTGTATATATTTACATATAGTAGTAGTGATTGGCTGAGAGCTGTAGCCACGCCTACTGGCAGGTCATAAAGGGCTACTCCTAACCAGACCCAGGTCAGTCTGGACTGATCAACCTTGATGTACTACACTCCAGTCTTTTGCTAATAAAAGCCTTGCTTTGAGTCAACAAGTCTTTGAGTCATTCGACACGCTACAATGGGGAGAACGTACAAACTCCTTACAGACAGCGCTAGATTCGAACCTGGGTCGCTGGCTCTGTAATAGCATTGCGCTAACCCCTACGCTGACAGTGTTGCTCCAAACGTTTATGATGGGCTCCACTCTGGCAGTACAGAAGGCCAAGGATGGACAGATCACTTCAGGTCAATGAACCATCATCAAAACTTCAACTTCCACATCGTGTTCTGAGAAAGGATCTTCAAATAGAAGCAGTGACTCCCTCCACGGATGCTGCCTTTATTCAATAGTTTGATTTATGAAGGCCAAAATGCCAAAAGTTCTCTTTATAACCCTCTGTACATGTGACACCATTTTCAGGGAATTGTGTATCTGTATTCCCAGATCCCTCTGTTCCACTGCACTCCTCAATGCCCGACCATTTACCGTGATGAATGTTCTCCAGCATTTTAGAGTATTGTCACCCTTCTACTTGATGACTTGGATTGGATTGGAAAGTCTCAGTTTTAAAATTTACATCCTTGGACAAAACTTGCTTCTGGTCGCCTATGGAACCCCTTCCAACCCTATTATCATCTAATAGACCGGAGCTGCTCCATTTCTGGCCTCTTGACGTGTTAACCATGTTTTGTCATATCCCCATTGTATTTCAACATCATATTTTGCCCAAAACATCGTGGGTCAAAGGGCTTGTTCCTGTGTGGTACTGTCCTATGTTTTAGTTAGTAACCATGCCTTTAATAATGGTAATGAGTTTATTTTCATGTACCATATATACTTGTGTTAAAGTCAAATTTCTCGACCATTTTAAATGTTAAATTTATGTTGTCGACTTTTACATTTTGAGGGGCTGAACTTCACACGAGACTCCAAAATACCGTATCTGTAGCAGAAGTCCAAGTGGTCTCTACATGAATAACAAGCAACAACACAATGAATTAAAGTAATAATACAGAATCTGAGCATCAAAATACGGTGTCTGCAGACACCGTGATTGAAGTAAAAACACAAAAGGGTTGGAGGGTGGGAAGAAAGGGGGAGCTCAGAGGAGGAGCTGGAGGTTGAGTAGGGAAAGGTGTGAGGGGGTAGGGAAGTGGTGGTGGGGGGAGGATGAGCCTGTGGAATCCAGCAATGGTGTCAGCCTTGGGGAGGCTGAGGTTGTTGCGGGAACTGGTGAGGGAGTCAGTGTAGACGCCCGTGCGGGGGGAGGAAGGGACTGCGGTAAGTATCTGCGTTGGGGGCTCCGGTCTGTGGGCGCCAGGGCTAAGGTGAGCTGAAGGTGTTGGAGGTCAAGCGTGCAGGCATCTCGGCCCAAGGTGAGAGACGAGAGTTGATCAGAGTCAAGGGCGGTATGATTGGTGCAGCGGTCAGCTCAAGGCCTTTACAGAGCCAACAATCAGGACAGGACCGGCGTTCGAATCCCATGCTGTCTATAAGGAGTTTGTATGTTCTCCCTGTGCCTGTGTGGGTTTTCCCCTGGGGGATACCAGTTTCCTCCCACCATTCAAAACATACCAGGGGTGTAGGTTAATGGGGTGTAAATTGGGTGGAACGGACTCATGTGCAGTATTTCTACATTTAAATTTAATTTAAAAAATTTTTTTTAACATGAGATCAACTTTTATACGAATATATACGATGTACACTTGCACTGACATTCTTTCTTGCTACAGACAAACAGATGCATAGAGCAAAGAAGTCTACAGCACAGTACAGGCTCTTTGGCCTTCAATGTTGTGCTTCGAGGTACTTTGTAAAAGCTACAACAGGGTGCATTAAATTACCGAAAGGAAAGGCCTAATCAATACAAAATATGTCGATAACAAATATTCATACTGACATTAGTTTAAGTGGCCAGCCTTTCATGCTCCTGTAACATGTGGGGTTTGTAGGCTAATTGGTGTATATGAGTGGCCTGTTACCTCTAAAATTAAAATGAAAAAAAAATGTAATGAAAACGCTGAAATTCCTCAGCATTTTCCACCACCACCACCCACTCCCCCCACTTTGCTCCTTTAAGGTACTCTTTAAACCTTGCCTTTTAGTCTGATCTTTTGCCAATTTGTTATCTCTAGTCTGTTGTCAAATTACTGTTGATAATACTCCTGTAAATCGAATTGGACCTGTTTACTCCATTAAAAGCACAACCGTAATAGATGTTGGAAATGTCTTTGATGGTGCTCTTGTTTTAATACAAAAAGGTGCCCGCAATTGTTTCTAATAATAGGAGAATTAATGGACCAGGAGAGTTTGCATGAAATGACCTCAGGCATTATTTGTTTGTGATGTTTCATATTATCCAAAAATATGGTTACAGTGTTGGTAATAGTGTTCTAATTTGCCAATTTAGTCAGATATGTGTGCAGAAGAAAATAACATATAAAATGTAGAAATTCTGAAACTAATGACTGTTTCTGATTGTCGAGATGATTTTGTTAGGACAGTTCATCCCATCCTGCATCAGTGCTCCACTCTGTCAGTTTTCTTTGCACATTTCTACTGTCAGCACTCTGTTATGCCTCTTTGCTTCCATCAGCGCCCTCATTGGTGTCTCTCTGAACAGTTACGACGGACTCTGACTCCCTGCCAGCACATCAAACCCGCTCTTGTTCCTCGGCACCATCTGGACCATTCGTTAATTGAAGGCTGCCTCTCATCTGACAAGGCAGATCCTTCTGTTCACACCCTCCCCCTGATTGCAGTCTCATTGTGGTGACAATTGTTTCTGAGATTTGCTATGTTGCAAATCACGATGTCATCACATTTGTGCAATAAATGTGATGGCGTAATCTCAGTCGCTATAAATTTTCAGCTCCATGGAAAATGGGCTACAAAATTCTGTCTGCACACAAATGGGAGCCTAGTGATTTTTTAAAAAAAACAGACCCTTCCAGCCCTCGAGCCCGTGCCGCCCAATTGCACCAAACTAACTTACGAACCCTGGTACATTTCGAAGGGTGAGAGGAAACCAGAGCACCCGAAGGGAACCCATGCAGACACGGGGCGAACATCCAAAATCCTTACAGACAGTGCGGGATTCGAACCCGTGCTAGCCACCACACTAAATGTGGCACCCAATTAATTGATAACATTTCCTGACTGAATAGTTAGTTGGCTTAAACTGCCAAATGCAGCATTTCCCATAATATTTATTCCAATCCATGAAAATCAGGGCATCTATCTTATTTAAAAAATATATATTTAATTTCAAATCAAACACTTCAATACCCTGAGAATCTCAAAGCCAATATTGTTCTTAACGAGCGGATGTACGCGCTGTCTGGTGATATTGCATTGTATGCTTCACATTGATTTGTACTGTCAGTCCGCGGGGATTGGAATTGCGTAAATTAATCCAATATTTATTAATTATGCAGCATTTGTGTTTGCAACCAATATCTTTCCACAGTGCCCACATCGGGAGCCATCTGTCTCAACTCCATCTTCTCATCAAATTCGCTTCTCCCTCTGGCAGAGGATGCATATCTAACGTCACCTTCACTTTATTAAGGAGAGGCTTACTCCACGATCTGCTGGTTGCCAATTACCCGCACGCTTTTCCTTTGCTCCTGCTGTAACTTGAGTGGAAGATGGGCAGAAACCTGCTACAATGCTTGTGCTACACAATGTCCACTGAACTTAAGAATCATAGACTGGGAGAGTGCAAGACAGGTTGGCACCGTCAACATAGTGGTTAGTGCAACACTATTATAGCGCTAGCGAGCCAGGTTCCAACCCAGTGCTCTCTGTGTTCTCCCCGTGTCTGCGTGGGTTTTTCCCCGAGGGCTTAGGTTTTCTCCCAAAACATACGGGGATTGTAGGTTAATTGGGGTATTTGGGCGGCACAGGGTGATGGACTAGAAGGGCCTGTTACTGTGCTGTATGTCTACATTTTAAATTAAATTAAAATTCCTGCTCAGAAGATAAAACAGTGTTTTGAACTTCTAGTGGAAAGTCCAGTGATTCTAACACTAAATAAGCTGGGAACTTCCCTTCTTTAGAAGATGGTCTGTCACTATCACTCCTGGCAGTTGTGAATTCAATAGAGTGTGATGTGCACTAAATTTAAAATACTACGCAGAGAGACATGATAGGACACACACACATGCACATGTACACGTGTACACACACATGCAGATGTGCACACATACATGCACACATACATGCACACACACGTGTGCATGCACACACAGACACGTGCACACACACATACACACACAGGCTCATGCACACATACGCACATGCACACAGACACACACACATGCACACATGCACACATGAACACATACATGCAGGCATGCACACATATGCACACACACATGCACACAGACACACACATGCACACAGACACATCCACATATGTACACACATGTGCACACACACATGCATACAGACACACTTGCACATATCATCCACCCAGATCCGATTCACCAGTACTTGGCCCATTGCGTTTCCGGCCTTGGCAGTCCAGCAGCTTGTCTGGATAGTTGTGAGACCATCTGCCTCCACCACACATTCAGTGAGTGTGCTCCACATTCCAGCCACCCTCAGGGTGAAATCATTCTTCCTCAGACCCCCTTATCGTGGATCCTCTATTTCTGGAGAGGGGGGAATTCAGTACATCTCCACTGTCTGCACATCTCAGCCTGGTTCCCTCCCCACCCCCCTCCCCACCCCAGCCTCTTCCGGCTGAAGGACGCACCCAGGCGGCAAGCTGTTGGTGACTGTAGGCGAGGAACCCATACAGGCTGCCAGGTTACTGACGACTTGAGTTCAAAGGGCTCACAGCAGGCTGAGGGCTGCTGGAGATTGGCTCATGAGGACCAGGTATTTGAGATCAGGGGATTACTGAGGGCGCCGAGGGCTTCTGAAGGGCCTCAGGCACTAAAGGTTTCCTCATCGCGTCTCAGGTTTGGATCTGGGCTCAGGTTCCTGATGGTTTGAACTGAACTGGAGTCATGTGCAACTGCAGAAATTGCGGGAGCGGCTGGAGGTGAATCCACGGACGCTCAGTGTCTCTGAAGGGATTCTCTTTTGCTTCTTTTTCTCTGACTGTAAGGAGCACCAGGCAGATGGTGAATCTTTCTCTGTCTTATGGCAAATTTTACGTTATGCATTTCTGTTTTATTACATGGCAATAAGTAGTATCTGCTCTGTGTGTTTAAACCTTCCTTTCCCACCCACATGCAGGTAAAGCAAACTTCAACCACTTTCTGTGGAAAGTGGCTGCTGTGACAATGCTGTGCGGAGACAATGGCCGATAATTCATTGTCCCAGCCCGTTTGATCGCCTGTGCGGGCACATTCAGTCCCCTCAAACAATGGCATCTCTGCTTGGACAGACTGTAATCCATATAAATGATCTAAATGGCGCAGGGCCCGGACATTCGGCATTTGCTGAATCCAGCTGAGACAGTGTAGAGCTCATCAAAAGAACCAAAGACTTGTTGATCCAAACCAAGGCTTTTATTAGCAAAAGACAGGAGCTCTTCACAGGTGGCCGACCAGTCCGGAATGATCTGACCTAGCTAGGGACACAACCCTTTAAGGCCCAGACAGTAGGTGTGGCTCAGCTCTCAGCCAATCGCTGTAAGCACAGTCATTACACTCTAGATACTGTAACTATATACATTGGTGATAGGTCTGTACTATCACAGACAGAAAAAGAGTTTGGCACCAAAGGGAAAGTGTTTGGTGCCGGGAATATGCCTCTCCGCTCAGACCCAATTCAGGTCAGGCCAGTTGTTCATGCTGAGGGTAGTTTAGGGCCCCATTTGAAGATCAACACCTTGGGACAGTCAGCTTCAGGAAACATCGGGTTTTCTTTATCTTCATCCAGGTGTGGTAAATGCAAGGCCCCAAAGGCTCATGGCACCTCTCCCCATCTTCAGCACCAACGGCATTTGTTTTTTTTTGGCGCTACTGGCTAACTCTGAATGTTTTCATTGATAATTTATTTTCTATTCACTTTCATTGCGGTAGCTTAATTGTGGTAGAAATGGTTAAAACAAATGTATGAGCGGATACTTGACCATTTAGAAGCCAGCTGGATTTAAAATGGTAGCAGCTAGTTGTGTGTCCTTTTTTTAAAAAATTTTTGATTTTTAACACTATAAACCATATTGATCAAGATACATACATTTTCCTTTTCAAATATATACAGTGTTGTTTTCTCCCTCACTTCCCTCCTCCCCTCCCTCCCTCCCTCACCTTCCCTCCCACTTATTTAAAGTTCAGAATCTAAGATACATTAAACCCTTTAAACAATGTTGTCACTCAATAAAAATAAACAAGAAATTCCATTGAGTCAGTTCTTTTCATTATCTTCTCCTTCTGTCATTTTAGGTGGTAGATGTCCATGGTAGGTTTTCTCTATTGTGTTTCATGTATGGCTCCCATATTTGTTCAAATATTGTAATGTTATTTCTTAAATTGTATGTTATTTTTTCTAATGGAATACATTTATTCATTTCTATATACCATTGTTGTATTCTCAAATTATCTTCTAATTTCCAGGTTGACATAATACATTTTTTTGCTACAGCTAGGGCTATCATAACAAATCTTTTTTGTGCTCCATCTAAATCAAGTCCAAATGCTTTGTTTTTTATATTACTTAGGAGGAAGATCTCTGGGTTTTTTTGGTATATTGCTTTTTGTGATTTTATTTAGTATCTGGTTTAGATCTTCCCAAAATTTTTTCACTTTCTCACATGTCCAGATTGCATGAATTGTTGTTCCCGTTTCCTTTTTACAGCGAAAACATCTGTCTGATACTGTTGGGTCCCATTTAACTTTTGAGGTGTAATGTATAACCTGTGTATCCAATTATATTGTATCATACGTAACCTTGTGTTTATTGTATTTCTCATGGTTCCGGAGCATAGTTTCTCCCATGTTTCATTCTTTATCTTTATGCTTAGATCTTGTTCCCATTTTTGTTTGGTTTTACCATTTGTTTCCTCATTCTCCTTTTCTTGTAGTTTAATATACATGTTTGTTATAAATTTTTTGATTATCATTGTATCTGTAATCACATATTCAAAATTACTTCCTTCTGGCAACCTCAGACTGTTTCCCAATTTGTCCTTCAAGTAGGATTTCAGTTGGTAGTATGCCAACCTTGTATCGTCAGTTATATTATTTTTATCCTTCAATTGTTCAAAGGATAATAGTTTATTTCCTGAAAAACAATTCTCTATTCTTTTGATCCCTTTTTTCTCCCATTCTCTAAAGGAAAGGTTATCTATTGTAAAAGGGATTAGCTGATTTTGCGTCAGTATTAGTTTTGGTAGTTGGTAATTTGTTTTATTCTTTTCTACATGAATCTTCTTCCAAATGTTGAGCAGATGATGCAATACCAGAGAATTTCTACGTAGTACCAATTTTTCATCCCATTTATATAGTATATGTTCAGGTATCTTCTCCCCTATTTTATCTAGTTCTAATCTAGTCCAATCTGGCTTTTCCCTTGTTTGATAAAAATCTGATAGGTATCTTAATTGTGCGGCTCTATAATAATGTTAAAAATTTGGTAGTTGTAAGCCTCCTTGTTTATACCATTCTGTTAATTTATCTAGTGCTATCCTCGGTTTCCCCCCTTTCCATAAAAAATTCCTTACTATTTTCTTTAAATCCTTGAAAAATTTCTCTTTTAATTGTATTGCTAATGTCTGAAATAAATATTGTATCCTTGGGAAAATGTTCATTTTAATACAGTTTATCCTTCCTATCAGTGTTAGTGGTAAATCTTTCCAATGCTCTAAGTCATCTTGTAATTTTTTCATTACTGGATAATAATTGAGTTTATATAGATGGCTGAGGTTTTTATTTATTTGTATACCTAGATATCGCATTGCTGCGTTTGCCATCTGAATGGTGATTCTTTCTCAAATTTTGAGAAATCCGCATTATTCATTGGCATTGCTTCGCTTTTATTTGCGTTAATCTTGTACCCCGACACTTCTCCATATTCCTTCAATTTCCTATGTAATTCTTTTATTGATATTTCTGGTTCTACTAAGTATATTATAACGTCATCTGCAAATAGACTGATTTTATATTCCTTGTCTTTTATTTTTATCCCTTTTATTTTATTTTCTCTTCTTATCAGTTCTGCCAGTGGTTCTATGGCTAATGCGAACAATAAAGGAGATAGTGGGCATCCCTGCCTTGTTGATCTGCTTAAGTTAAATTGTTTTGATATATATCCGTTTACTGTCATTTTCGCCAATGACCCCTTATATAATGCTTTAATCCAATTAATATATTTGGTAAGCTGAATTTTTGTAGTACTTTGAATAAATAATTCCATTCTACTCTGTCAAAGGCCTTCTCTGCGTCTAAAGCAACCGCTACTGTTGGAGTTTTATTTCCTTCTACTGCATGAATTAAGTTAATAAATTTACAGATATTGTCTGTTGTTCGTCTTTTTTTAATAAATCCAGTTTGGTCTAGATTTACTATTTTTGGTACATAGTCGGCTAATCTGTTTGCTAATAGTTTAGCTATTATCTTGTAATCTGTGTTAAGTAAAGATATTGGTCTATATGACGCTGGTATAAGTGGATCTTTCCCTGTCTTTGGTATTACTGTAATTATTGCTGTTTTACATGACTCTGGTAAGCTTTGTGTTTTATCAATCTGGTTGATTACTTCCAGAAGGGGAGGAATTAATAAATCTTTAAATGTTTTATAGAATTCTATTGGGAATCCATCCTCTCCTGGTGTTTTATTGTTCGGTAGTTTTTTTATTATCTCCTATATTTCTTCTATTTCAAATGGTTTTGTTAATTTATTTTGTTCCTCTGTTTGTAATTTCGGTAGTCCAATTTTAGTTAAAAATTCATCTATTTTATCTTCTTTCCCTTCATTTTCAGTTTGATATAGTTGTTCGTAGAATTCTCTAAAGTTTTCATTAATCTCCATTGGATTATATGTGATTTGCTTGTCTTTTTTCCTTAATGCCAATACCATTCTCTTAGTTTGTTCTGTCTTAAGCTGCCACGCTAGAATTTTGTGCGTTTTTTCTCCTAGTTCATAATATTTCTGTTTTGTCTTCATTATGTTCTTCTCCACCTTATATGTTTGTAGTGTTTCATATTTTATTTTTTTATCTGCCAAATCTCTTCTTTTAGTTGTGTCTTTCTTCATTGCTAATTCTTTTTCTATATTTACTATTTCCCTTTCCAACTGCTCTGTTTCCTGATTATAGTCCTTCTTCATCTTGTTTACATAACTTATTATTTGCCCTCTGATGAATGCTTTCATTGCATCCCATAGTATAAACTTATCTTTCACTGATTCCTTATTTATTTCAAAGTACATTTTAATTTTTCGTTCAATGAATTATCTAAAATCCTGCCTTTTAAGTAGCATGGAGTTTAATCTCCATCTATACATTCTTGGGGGGGATGTCCTCTAACTCTATTGTCAATAACAGGGGTGAGTGGTCTGATAATATTCTAGCTTTATATTCCATTTTCCTAACTCTGTCTTCCATGTGAGCTGATAACAGGAATAGGTCTATTCTTGAGTATGTTTTATGTCTGCCCGAATAATATGAATATTCTTTTTCCTTTGGGTGTTGTTTCCTCCATATATCCAAAAGTTGCATTTCTTGCATCAATTTAATTATAAATTTGGTTACTTTGTTCTTTCTATTAATTTTTTTTCCAGTTTTATCCATGTTTGAATCCAAATTAAGATTGAAATCCCCTCCTATTAGTATGTTCCCTTGCGTATCTGCTATCTTCAAAAAGATATCTTGCATAAATTTTTGATCTTCTTCATTAGGTGAATATACATTGAATAAATTCCAAAACTCCGAATATATCTGACATTTTATCATTACATATCTCCCTGCTGGATCTATTATTTCCTCTTCTATTTTGATTGGTACATTTTTACTGATTAATATAGCTACTCCTCTAGCTTTTGAATTATATGATGCTGCTGTTACATGTCCTATCCAATCTCTCTTTAATTTCTTGTGTTCCACTTAGGTTAAGTGTGTCTCTTGTATGAATGCTATATCAATTTTTTCTTTTTTCAATACATTTAACAGTTTCTTCCTTTTGATTTGGTTATGTATTCCATTAATATTTAAAGTCATATAATTCAACATAGCCATCTTATACTTTGTTTATCTTTCCTTTCCATTTCCTCATCATCACCTTTCCTTCTTATCCATTTCTGTTTTCTTTTTTTAAGCACATTATAAGACAACATTTCTAAAACATAAAATATTTCCATTACTCTCCTATCTAAAAATCCTTTAACCCCATTATTCCTTCCCCTTCCTGAGTTGCCCTTTATCCCTTGTCGGGCAACCACATCTCCCCTCTCCATTTGGATTTGCGAAATCAGTCGCAAATGTCAACTGATTTTGCAGTGACCGTAATTCTTCCCCACCCCGCCCCCCCCCAAAAAAAGATTTTAATCTTCATATATAACAAAGGTCACTCTCTTAATTCGCTCCTTACTTCCTCTCTTCCCTTACTTTCCCTTATTAATTCTTATCTATACTCTATATATTTTCTTTTAAATATACATGCACACATGTACACACATATATACATACACACACATATATATGTATATATATATATATATATATATATATATATATATACACACATACATATAGTTTGTGGTCATTTTTGCTCTCATTTCATGTCTTCATCTCTCTGTCTGTTTTGTAGTTGTTCTGCAAATTTTCGTGCTTCCTCTGGATCCGAGAATAGTCTGTTTTGCTGCCCTGGAATAACTATTTTAAGTACCGCTGGATACTTTAGCATAAATTTATATCCTTTTTTCCATAGGATCGCTTTTGCTGTATTAAACTCCTTCCTCTTCTTCAGGAGTTCAAAACTTATATCTGGATAGAAAAACATTTTTTGACCTTTGTATTCCAGTGGCTTTTGTCTTCTCTTATTTTCTTCATTGCTTTCTCCAATATATTTTCTCTTGTTGTATATCTTAGGAATTTTACTAAAATGGATCTTGGTTTTTTGTTGTGGTTGTGGTTTAGGGGCTAATGTTCTATGTGCCCTTTCTATTTCCATTTCTTCCTGTAATTCTGGTCTTCCTAGGACCCTGGGGATCCAATCTTTTATAAATTCTCTCATATTCTTGCCTTCTTCATCTTCCTTAAGGCCCACTATCTTTATATTATTTCTTATATTATAATTTTCCATTATATCTATCTTCTGAGCTAACACCTCTTGTGTCTCTTTAACTTTTTTATTAGATTCTTCTAATTTCTTTTTTAAGTCATCTACATCCATTTCTATGGCTGTTTCTCGTTCTTCCATCTTGTCCACTCTTTTTCCTATATCTGACATGACCATCTCTAATCTATTCATTTTTTCTTCTGTACTTTTTATTCTTTTTATTTCACTAAATTCTTGTGTTTTGCATTCTTTTATTGATTCCATATATTCTTTAAAAAAATATATATATCCATGTACTTGCCCTTCCCTTCTTCTTCCATTTCTCTGTGTTCTTCCTCTTCTTCTTCCTCTGGGTTGGTCACCTGTTGTTTCTTTGATTTCCTTTTACTCTCTTCTTCCTTGTTCTCGTTGTTTTCTATGTTCTCCTCTTGCTGCTGTGTTGTGGCTGTCAATTTCAGCTGTGGAGATCGACTCCTCAGCTGGTCCCCCTCCCGTCAGTGTTATTTTTGTCTCGCGCATGCGCGGTTGCGCACTTTTGCTTGGCTCCGCGAGCCATTTTTGTAGTCCCGAGCTCGGGACTTCGACTGACCTGAGGGAGCAGGCTTCTCTCTCCACAGCGGGCCTCCTCGGACAGGTAAGGCCTTCACCTTCTTCTTCCGATGTCTTTTCTTCTTCTCTTCTTCCTGTTGCTTTCAACTTTTCTTTCTTCGCTGCCATTTTCTTCCCACCTTTACTTTCACTTTATTTTAATTTTCGTGTATGTGCCTTTGTGTTTTCTCTGTTTTTTTTTAAACTTTTCCGGAGAGGGCTGGGGTTCCCCGACCGGCCACTACTCCATCACGTTAGTTGTGTGTCCTTGAGTGATCAGCGCAGTCCCAAGAGGTTGAAATGAACATGACATAAATGTTCAGCGAACCGGGGCGACGAGGTGTCTGGAGGAACTCCTGGGTCCTGATCATACAGAAGAGAGAGAATTATTAATTAAGCTGTGCTTGAAAACTAATTGATAGATCTACTGAAAGATTTAGTAGACACTGGATGGAGGAATACAAGAAAGAATCACAACAGTTCACTTGCATTCCTGTATAAATACGAACTTCACTGCCACTGATAGGTAGAGTTCTGGTAGTGGTGAAGGATTCCGTGATATCGTTAATTAACTCTGAGCAAATCTCGATTGTCCATCTTTGTTTTAATTTCAGTGATGTTAATTACACTTAATTTGTTGTTTGTATGGTTTATGTAACTGGGGAGTAACTTTCATGGTATTTATGTACATGAAAATAAATTCCTTCATTTATCTGCCAATACTCTCTCCCAGTGAGTGAGGGACACAGGCCTTGCAGATACCTCTCTCAAACTGAAGCCTCCCAGTAGTACTCAAGTTCTCGCAACCAGCGGAGGTTGTCTACTGATGCAAAGGCAGGGACCTTCATCGCCCCACCGCCCCCCGACTCCCGCAGCAGAGGGTCAGGAGGAAGCCTGGTTTAGCAGGCGGCAAACATGCATGGGCCCAGTAGCTCTGCCCTGGGAGGGAGGGAAATCTGACAGCCACGATAGTCGAACAGTCGGACAACCCAGCCCCTCGTTTACTCCTTCACCAACTCACTGCCTCCACTTCGCCAGATTCAACCGCATTTGCCATATTTTGGACCGACTGACCATGTCCCTCTGAATTCTCCTTCAGTCTAATCCTTTCCTCCTCACCCTCAACCCCAACTTTTCTATTTAATCTTTATCAAGCCCCCTCCACTTAAATTTAGACATACAGCACGATAACAGGCCTTTACGGCCCGCGAGCCTAGGACTTTCTCATGTTCATTTGTTCAATCACTGGCAGTTTTAATGCTGTCCATCGATTGTAATTGCCCCCAAACTAAGTTCAAATGGTTGCCATGACATTCTTATCAATGCAGACAACTGGCCAGGCAAGGAAAAGGAATGATTTGGATTCATGCATAGTAATGAGCTCACACATACTTGTCAATGTGACATTTCAAAATATGCAGGAAGTGACTACCCAGTCAGAATTATGGGGAGCATTGCAGTTAGAAGGGTTATAAATTATGCTGACCTTTTGCAGATCATTGTCAAAATTCTTTAATTTAAATGTGAATTATGGAGCTTGCTAACTACTGAACTACTCCAGAAATATCAACACTACATTAGCAAATCCTGTGCAGACAGGAACATTTTTTTAATTTTAAATTTTTTGAAATTTTAGTAGTGGTTACAATGCTGTTAGAGCGCCAGTGACCCAGGTTCGAATCTGGTGCTGTCTGTGAGGTGTTTGTACATTCTCCCTGTGTCTGCATGGGCTTTCTCCAGGTGGTCTGGTTTCCTCCCACCCTTCAAGATATACAATCTCTACATTTCAATTCCTGAAGATTCTTAGAACTCTATTTTTAAATTGGTTAACACATCATCACTATGTGCCCATCACTCATTACTACATTATGTGCATAGAGTTTGTATGTAAAAAGTTGAATTAGCTCGTATTTATGCTAATATTAACACTTATTGTGACAGATGCAGGAATGAGGATGGTCCACTAATTCATATGTTCTGGTCTTGTTCAACTCTTGTCTAATATTGGGAATAGGTCGTCCGTACTTTATGAATAATTATGAATGTAAGCCTCACACCAGATCCTTTAACGGCCTTGTTTGGGATGGTTGAACAGAAGGTAGTGAAATTGTCCTCATCCCAACATCATATATTAGCCTTCGCCTCTTTTATTGCAAGACGTGTTATTTTGATCAAATGGAAAGGTGCTGTCCCGCCCACTCACCACCAATGATTACATGATTTGATGTCATATTTAACTTTGGAGAAAATTAGATGTTCAACAAGTGTTTTAAATTTAAAATTTTCAAACATTTGGGGCTTCTTTTTGAATTACTTTCATAATCTTTAAGTAATCTGAGATTTTCGTGGATTTATGTTTCTTTTTTCTTCTACTAACAGTGTCCTCTCTCTTTATATTAGCCACGCAACTTTGAAAAGGTTTGGATTATAAAATTGTTTTTTTTTCTTTTCTACTTTATCTTTGAATTAATAGTGTTGCACAATGTAATTTTTTTTCTGTTATCGTGAGTTTTCTTATCTTGTTACAATTGTATCAATCTCTTTTTCTGTATGTATTATATAAAAATCTATTGAAAGAGATGTTTGGGGGTTGAGTGTTATTTGGGTGGCATGGGCTTGTGGGCTGGAAGGGCCTGTTACAGTGCTGTACAACTAAATGTAAAAATGAAAGTAGATACACAAGATAGAATCTAAAAATCCGCAGTATTCCTTGGGCAAAAAAAAGTTGCTTCCAATAGTAAATGATTATTTACAAAGGAGAGTTCAAGAGTCTGATAGCTATTTGGGAAGAAGCTGTTCTGGAACTTAGAAGTAATACACAAAAGTTATTGAGAAACTCAAGAACTCAAAGAGCCCTGTCCTCGTTACATCTATGGGGGAAGGAGGCAGAGCAGATGTGTGGAAATCGAGGAGATATGGGTGAGGGCTGAGTTAATGACAGTCAAGGGGAAGCCATGTTTTCTGAAGAAGGAGGGCATCTCAGATATCCTGGCATGGAAATCCTTGGGAGCAGTGGAGATGGAGGAATGCAGAGAAAGAAATAGAATCCCTACAGGAAATAGGGCGGGAAGAGTTGTAGTCAAGGTAACTATTGGGTTTATGGAAGATGTCTGTAGATAGTTTTTCCACCCAAAAAAGGAGACAGAGAGATCGAGAAAGGGGGAGAGAATTACTGGAGATGGATGTGAATTTGAGGTCAGAGTGGAAGTTGGCGATAACATTGATGAAGTTGATGAGCTCATCAACTCTTCGTCATCACTCAGTCAGTAAGGAGCTGGAGATGAATGCACTTCCTGCAGGTGTGGTTGTCTGGGACGAGTCTTCTGTCCCAGATCTCCCACATCCCACAGCTGGAACAATCCACAGCCCGAGCTGACTCCATTAGCTTGTAGAATAATACCCTTGACTAGACTTACCTTCTCCTTACCTTGGTGGCAGCAGTTGCTCTCCTCAGCCTCTGCTCGCCGAAGCCTCAAAGCCCCACTCCTTCACTGTGCCACTCACTGTTAGGTCTGCTTTGTTCATGAATGAGTGAGACAAACACCAGACTGAGTCGAAATCAGGGTTCTTTGTTCTTTATTACCGGATTGTAACACTTGCGACTAACAATGTTAGTCGGAGAATGCATTCTGCCGTTATCAGCAAAATGGTGATTTTTTATACCCTTGGATACGTGCTTAGAACATCATCATATCATTACTTGTCCAATGACTAAAACTGTTGCTATCCTTTCCCTGCTAGCTTCCTGCCTCTCAATCCATCAATGTCTCTCTTATCTTGTAAGTACAAGGATGCATTCACATCTTGTTACAGCCCTGCCCAGGGTAACTCCTTACACATTCCCATCTCATGATGTTTTACCTTACAATCCCTCCTTTGTCCTCTTTAGAGGACAATCTCGCCCTGACTATGCTACCACCGCGTTACATTAGTTCGCCTATTATTGCCAAGCTCTATACGGGTTCTGTTCACAGGGTAGTTCGGCTGGTGGGCGAGGGCTCCCCCAACCCTCCTTTGCGTACACCCCCCATCCGTCACCCCGATCCCATTGCCCGTTTACAAGTTTCATCCCATTTGCCCCCAAGCAAAAAACTAGCTAACCCCCCGTACATTAGTAAATTCCCAAGTTAACATATGGTCTACAATCTGATTAATAATGTTTGTGTTACAATCAATGTTATAATATTTGTTCTACAATCAAGGTTATAATATTTAGGTTACAAGCAAGGTTAAAATTATATGTGTAACAATCTAATTCACAATCCTTCCTTCCCATCACATTCCCCTTCAGACTCCAGATCGATCTCAGCAACTTTCTCCGCCTCCTGTAATGTGAGATAGTCTTGCTCCACAGCCTGCACAGCTTGATATTTCGGAGGCAGTTCATCACGGTCAGCAAAGGCTCTCTCTATGGTCCTCGTGACCAGCGTTCGAATGCATGGAATACAACAACAGCCACAAGTGATAAAAATTGATACAGAAATGAACAAACCCAGCAAAAGTTGTCCTAACAAAGTGCTCCATCTCCCAAACACTCCCTGTAACCAGGATAAAACAGGATTGGAGACTCCAGACTGGGCTTTTAATTCTTTCGCCAATGCCCTAAGTTTCGTTAACCCCTTAGTGAGTGATCCATCTGGCCCTGTGTTATTAGAGATAGAAGTGCAGCATAGATCTCCAAACATAGCACACACTCCACCTTTCTCTGCCAGGACCATATCAATCGCTATCCTATTCTGAAGTGTCATAAGGGAAGTTTCTGACAGTTGTTGATGTATTGCCTCAACAACGTCCCTGGTCAAATTTGCAAGGCGCTGGACATTATAGTGAATAAGGTTGATCCTATTAACATTCTTATTTACAGTGATGGGAAAAATTGCACTAAAAACAGGAAAACTTTCAAACCCAGCTGCAATCTCATCGGCTAATTTAAATTCGTCCGGAATATTCCGGGCTTGGCCAATGGCATCAATCCATACCCCATCAGGGTTCCTTCCTCCCGGCCCCAAGAGTCCAACACTCCTCCTTTTTCTCCACAGCCAACTCTCTGTGTGGCGCAATTCTAGGGAATCCTCGTCTCCCTCCTGCCTTTTGACAATCAGCACTGGCGCATTAAGGGTTACTAGAGCACACCGACCATCCCAGTTAGCGGGGAGCCAGTTGTACAGCACTCTTCCTCCACAAAACCACCAAATATCCGCCCTAGCCTGGGTCAAGCGGGTTGCACTACTGCTATGTGAGAGATCAACATGAGTCCTGCACTAGTCGCTGGGCAGCCAACCCACATGGAAAACGTGCGCTGCTGTGTTGTTGTTGGCAAAACAAGTAACATTAGTTATGCCTGTGGATCTAAAGACAGGGGGAGCTACATTAGCCGGAGCTATGGGAAACGTCTGTTCCCATATCAGACACCTATTCAGTGGGTTGGATTCTGACATTAGGTTCAAGGCGCAGTCCATAGCATCTGTCTCCTCAAAAATTGATCTGCTCATCCTTAATAATGGCCTTCCTCGGGCACAGACCCAGCAGTTCCCATACCCTGCTTGGTCCGCATATTTACCCATCTGATCTATCCAGGAGTTTGACTCATCAATACCTGTCTCAATTGCTATCTTCTCTCCCCTGGACATCTTCGTACTGTCGAATTTTCTCACTTCCCCCTCTTTCGAAGTGGGTTTAATTATGTCCTTTGTGTATGTTTGTAAGTCGAATCTCACCACTCCCCAAGGATCTTTTCCATTAATAGACACTCCAATCATTAGATAGAAGAGGTCTCCGACACCATGTTCTCTCCCTGTGCCTCCCTCGCATGTCTTGTACTGTAGTAGGTTTTCGATACCCTAGTATCATTTCTCTATGTGCCTCAGACATGGCCGTACCGTTTTTACCCACGAGTCTTTCTAGGAAAGTTACCACCCTCCTTCCGACCTGACATTTCGACCTTTTTACTTTAAATCCAGCCTCGCCTAACCCCTTGAGTAAAACTGCTGTCCCTGTCAGGCACTCGTGGCGTTTTCCCTGCTAATATTAGGTCGTCTACATACTGAATCAGTGTAACATCTTCCGGGAGCTTTAATTTCATTAGGATTTCGCTAAGGGCCTGATTGAACAGTCCTGGACTGTCCTTATAACCCTGAGGTAATCTAGTGTATGTGTACCGATGTGCTTGGTAAGTGAAAGTGAACCAGTCTTGGCATTCCTCAGCTAATTTCAAGCAGAAGAATGCGTTTGCCAGATCAATGACAGTATAGTATTCGTGCTCCGGACTCAGAGCCCTAAGTGCTACATATGGGTCTGGGACTGGTCACCCGATGGTCTTGGTAGCCAAGTTAATCTCCCGGAGGTCGTGTACCATCCTCCAGTCTTTTCTACCCGGTTTGGGAACAGGCATGATGGGCGTGTTCCACATACTGTCAGGTGCCGCTCTTAAAACCCCTGACTCCATTAACCCTTCTATCGTTCCTTTAATACCCTCCTCCTGACTGGGCGACAAGCGGTATTGTTTTCTCCATATTGGTTTCTGCCCGGGGTTGGCCAATTCTAGAAATACCTCTCCTTTTATTACTCCCACATCATAGGGCCCCGTTGTCCATATATGTGGACTCAGATTAGAAAGATATTTGTCTGAGTCTCTGTGATCAATATTTTCTCCTTCTATGGCTCGGTCTCTTTCTACTTTCTCATTCACTACCTGGTCCCATGCTTCAATATTCAGTCTGACAAATTTTCCTCCCTCCGAGGTGGAATATCCCGGGATTTCTGTCTGCCTGTATTCACACCCTATCGCTTCCTTTACCATCGGACCCAGCTGTCGAGCGTGATGATCTTTGGCAATACCCAAGGTCACATGAGGCACACTTTCTACTCCTAAGCAGAACCACTCCATTTGTTCTTCTGTCATGACAACCATAGCAGCTATTCCCTCCTTACCTACAAAGATAAATGGACAATGTATCGTTTCTGTCTTCCCTTCTTTTAGAGAGTCCCACCTCTCCTCATATTCCTGGTCCGGGTGGATGGTGTAGTTTAATGTAACATGCATAGGATCTAGTGGATAATGGTAATCCCCATACCGAGGAATACTGGCCCTCCACTCAAAAAACTGTTTAATCAGCCCTGGGCCTGGTTCATCATACAGTAGCCGACTCCAGAAAATACTAACCTCCACAGAGTCTTCTGAAGCGTTAGATGGGGTCATTACTATAAACTGTCCTCCCCTTCTTATTGTATCCCCTGGGTATGTTAACCGAAGGCCCTTCTCAGAACATTGTATGGTTATTCCTAGTTTGGTAAGAATGTCCCTTGCTAATAAATTAATGGGGCAACTTGGCACAACCAGGACAGGCGTTTTAACCCTTTGTCGTCCAAATGTCATGTCGATGTTATCTGTATAGGGCTGTGTTTCCCTTATCCCGGATAATCCTATTGTAGATAATGTTTTGCCCGAAAATGTGCTCCCTGGGGGTTTTTTAATCACTGTCGTAACTGCTGCCCCTGTGTCAACCATAAATTCAATTTTTTCTCCATTTACTGTCCCCCAAATTTTTGGTGGCTCCCAGGGAGGCGTGATTTTTGATTCTCCAGGGCACCTTCAATAATCAAATTCAGCACCTTCCTCAATATAGTCATTACACTGAGGTGCCTGGACTTGTTGATCACTCTGCCACCCCCCGATTCTCTGGGGCCCATCAATGTGTCCACCCCTACCCCTTGCTCTCCCAGCCTCCGGACAGTTCCGCTGGTAGTGTCCAGGATTTTGGCAGTACCAGCATACTGCATGTTCCCCTCTATACATTGTACCTAGCTGTCTTTCCCAACCATTTCTTACTTGGGGTCCCGGATTTATCACTGGCCCCATGACCTGTGGGACTATCTGTTGGGCCGCTAATTTAACCCCTATATGTTCTATGGCTCTCACCAATTTATCGGTTGTCTTGTCCACCTCCTTCTGGGACGCACTTTCTGACCTAGCATGCTCTGATTGACGATGTCGTTTGATTGCATGTGTCAGGTGTCTTTTCCACAAATCCTCTGACATTGTCTCTACTCCCACAATGTCCCTTAATTTTGCTTGAACCGTAGCAGGTAGTCCGTTTATTATCCCATTACGAAAGTGAGCCCTTCCTAAGGGGCTGTGGTCAGGTCTTTCTCCAGTCCCTGTTTCCCATAAGTCCCATGCTCGAGTGAAATACTCGTGTGCAGTCTCTCCTTCCTTTAGTTGAAGGGTTACCAAGGCATCAAAACTATAGGGTGTAGGAAATGTTTCTCTAAGTGCTTCCCAAAATTTATTCCGAAGTGGGTTAAATTCTATTTCATCCCCCAATTTACTGCTTCTTACAATTCTCTCTATTTGCTTCAGGGCCCCTTCTGCCTTTAATTTTATCATGATAGTTCTGACATCTGCGAGTGCTAATTGTTCTTGGCAGGTTTCTCGCTCAAAACAAGAAATCCATGGACTAGCCCCATTACTCAACGGAGGTAGTTTTTTCATTAAACTCTCTAAGTCCATTCGTGACCAGGGTACATATTTTTGAGTTCCCCGTCCCGTGATCAGTAATGGGCATTGATATCTCAATTTTTGGGGATTTCTGCTCCTTCTTTACTCTTGGCATGCATTTATTTATCCCACCTTGTTCTGACTCTTCTTCGTCACTGTCACTGTCCCTATCAGCTTCCAATGTCTCAGGGTCAAAGGTATATTGGTCACGTTCATCTCTAAGATAATCTTTTCGGCCATAGTTTAGTTGTTTCACATCTTTCTCTTTTGTCCTAACTATGTCCAGGTAGGCATGTCTATTTTTCTCCCTCCCGAGTCTTTTCCTTTTACTTTCCTCCCATGGTGGATCGTATCTCGTTTCCTCATCTGTACTACACTTTTCGTCCTTTACTCCTATTACCATTCCTTCAGCTTTAATTTCTCCTGACAGTGTTGTAGTTATCTTTTCCACTTCCTTCAATACACCTACCATTAATTCTTTTTGATCCTCACTGATCTGCCCCAGCACATTAATATCTCTGTTTAAGTTTTTAATGTTATCCTGAACCTTTTTCATGTTCCATTTCTGTATCTCTAACTCCTTTTCTATTTTCTTGGACTCCAGAGGGGTCTCTACATCTATTACTCCCCCTTCTATTTTTATTAAAGGGGCCTGTACCTCGTCTGATGTGTCCCTATTCCCGAGGTTCTTGTCACACCCCAGTGTCTCAATATCTGGATATAAGGGACGTGACTCCAGGATCCCATCTGGGGTGCCAGGGGCACCTTTTGACTCCACATATGTATAGGGCGGGGGTCTACAAGCTATTTCTACAGGGGCAGTAACAGGTGGGTTACCAGGGAGACCAAATTCTTCAAATAGAGCTAGGACATCGCGGTACTGAATCTCCTTGTCTCTCACCC
The DNA here is from genome assembly GCF_036971445.1 of Narcine bancroftii. Lineage (NCBI taxonomy): Eukaryota > Metazoa > Chordata > Chondrichthyes > Torpediniformes > Narcinidae > Narcine > Narcine bancroftii. The sequence continues at coordinate 48,100,362 of NC_091482.1, forward strand.
TCTTTTTTGCTGACTCGCGATTAAAGATTTTGTTTTCTGTGTCCCGTTTGTATAATTGTATAAGACTCACTTATAAATGATTTATTGTCAGAGTACATACATGACATCACATACATCCAGAGACTATGAGAGAGAGAGAGAGAGAGAGAGAGCATAGCGAGAGAAAGAGATAGAGAGGCAGATACACAGAGCACAAGAGATAGAGAGAGAAAATGCCTTGCACTGGCCCCACTGGGAGAAACGTCTTCAGATTAACACTTTCGTTTCAAAGGTTTTAAAAGGTTCTCATCCTGTGATCACTGGTCTGGATCAGATTGGGTCTCCCACCACTGGGAACTATCACTCCTTCCTTCCCTCCCACCTCGAGTGAGCTACACGTCAGCCCACAATGTCTGCCCTGATCCCGCAATGGTGCAATGGGAAAGAGGGAGGGAGAGAGGATAAAACAGGATCCCATTTGATGCGGAGCTGGAATTGTGGGCACAAAATTAAAACCAAATTGTATTTCTCTGCCCTGCCCAACCTGGGGATTTCAGGGCAGCACCGCCACAGATTGGGATTGGGAGGGGGAGTGGGTGAGAGAGGAGGGGGGGGGGAGAAGAGAGAGAGGGGGAGAGAAGAGAGAGGGGGGAGGGTGAAAGGAGGGAGGGAGAGAGCAAACCCGGACACTTCGTGGCTGGAAACTGGAAACAGGCACTTTTCCTTTCCCTTCTGTGTTTTGTTTCTTCCAGCTTATCTAAGACACTACGCTTTAGAATTTTGTTTCCCTCACCTGTCAGGAACATCTCAGTGCCCCCGGGTAACCAACCCCTCTTCCTCCAGCGGTCTACACATTTTCGGAGCATTTTTTGTTTTTCCAATGCCGCATTACTGGTATTTCGCTCCTCTAATTCCTGATTAATTTCCTTAATAACTTGGTCAAAAGTCTTAGCAGGCAACTGTACAGCCATAGCTGCGGGTCCGCTTTCTAATGCCTGTTTTAATTTAGGTTCTTGTCCGTTTAGGGGATCTATGTCAACGAAAATTGCTTTTAAAAATGTCTCCTTGCAAGCTGGATGACTAATATCTTTTAAAGGAACAGTCTCTAAGTCTTGTCCTCCAATTGACTTCAGACTGTCCTGTATACTCTGATTGCTCGTTTTCCACTCTCTGTTTTCCCAAAGGGGTCTGAAAGTTAAATTACAACTAGAAAACCAAATATTTGGGCTATACTTTTGTCCTGTTTCCCTGTACCAATCTATGAATTTACGTAACTTTATCTCCTTGGTGATGTTGGGAATACCCTCATTTAACTTATCAAAAGTATTTCGAATAAACCGGGTGTCTCTTAGGAGTTTATCAACTTTTTCATTAATATCTCCTACCTGATCCGGACACAGCTGTCGCAGCCTTCTGTCGTCGTTCTTGTTCACCAGGCAGGCGTCCCTGAGTACTTTTTTTGTTGTCTCAAGGTCTCTAGTGTCTGCTGTGGTATTCCACCACGGCGAATTGGGGAAATAAATTCTTAACTTCTCAAGTGTACAGACATTATCATACCTACCGGACATTTATAAGTCAGTCTCTCAGATACAATTGAGGCCAATAAGCCTGAACCTTTGTTTTCTTTCAAAGCCCAACCTTCACGTGGGAGATTTCTCCTCTTAATAACCAGTTTAGGGCAGAAAACTTAGGTCCTCAATTGTTTATAGACCACCTTCTCACTCTATTGGACTTTGCAACGACACAATAAAGACTTTTAAACTCTAGTAGTTTCTTGCGAAGCACTTAATAAATGTCATTCAAACACCTTAAGGACTTTTATCTTGTCTGTAATCACTTACGTGTTACAATCCTGGCATGCGACCTTCAATTGTGGTCGTCTAATTTGTCCGATCTCCAGTTCTTACTGACAATCATAAAGATTTTAAAAAAAAAGAGAATTTTGTTAAAACAGGCTTCTCTGGACCTTTTTATCAGCCGGCTGAGATGATTGTCAGAAAAAACAGAAACCGTCGTCCAGTGTTCACTCACCCATCACGTCGGGGTCACCAAATTGTTAGGTCTGCTTTGTTCATGAATGAGTGAGACAAACACCAGACTGAGTCGAAATCAGGGTTCTTTGTTCTTTATTACCGGATTGTAACACTTGCGACTAACAATGTTAGTCGGAGAATGCATTCTGCCGTTATCAGCAAAATGGTGATTTTTTATACCCTTGGATACGTGCTTAGTACATCATCATATCATTACTTGTCCAATGACTAAAACTGTTGCTATCCTTTCCCTGCTAGCTTCCTGCCTCTCAATCCATCAATGTCTCTCTTATCTTGTAAGTACAAGGATGCATTCACATCTTGTTACAGCCCTGCCCAGGGTAACTCCTTACACATTCCCATCTCATGATGTTTTACCTTACATCACTCACTGGGCTACTCCTTGACCCAACCCTCCTTTTATTGGCCCTCTACTAATTAACTCTCATTGGCCAATTAACTCCCTTTTATTGACTCTTAACCAATTAACTGGTATTTACGCACATACCTTGCCGTCAGTCACTCCACGCCCCTCTTCCACTCAACGACTCCGACTGCTCTGACCCCTCACCCGAATCAACTGGATGAACTGAGGGTTATTCAGGAAGCTGAGGCAGTCAAACAGAGGAATCAGAGAGAGGTAGTCTTCCCAAATAGGCAGGATGCAGAGACATGGGTGACTGTCAGGGGGAGGTAAAAGGAAGGGACTAGTAATGCAGAGTACCCCTGTGGGCATTCCCACCGCCAATAAGCTTGCTGTTTTGGATACTGCTGGTGAGGACAATCTACCAGGGACGAGTCGAAGCGGTCAAGTATCTGGCACAAAGATTGACTCCTTGGCTCAGAAGGGACAGGCTGAGAAGAGGAGAGTATTGGTTATAGGGGATTTTGGCAGATGAATGCATGGCTAAAAAAAGGTGTGTAGTGTAGGGGGCAGGGCTTTAGATTTCTAGATAATTGGGATTGTGTCTGGGGGAGGTCAGACCTCTATAAAAGGGATGGGCTGCACCTAAACTGGAAGGGAACCAGTATCCTGGCAGGAGGGTTTGCTAGAGCTGTTGGAGAGGGTTTAAATTAGCTTTGTAGGGGGAGAGAATTTATGAGAGCAAAAAGAATAGGATAGGAGCGAGCCAGGGAGTTATATCAGAGGAAGGAATGAATAGTAAAGAGGTGGTCAATAATGACATAAAGGAAAGGCAGGTGAGCAGACGGGAGAAAGAGATGTTCAACAGGAATACAGCACAAACGACATCGATAACAGGCTTACGGGAACTTTACTTAAATGCACATAGCATCAGAAACAAAGTAGATGACCTGGTCGCTCAGATTCAACTAAAAAGCTATGACACTGTGGCTACTACTGAAATGTGGCTCAATGAGACGTGCGATCGGGAGATCAATATCCAAGGATACACAGTCTATAGGAAAGATAGACAGGAGGGTAGAGGTGGAGGGGGGGGTGGGCTCTGATGATCAGTAATGACATTAAATCATTAGAAAGAAGGGACATAAGGTCGAAAGCAGTAGAATCAGTTTGGGTTGAATTAATAAATGCCAAGGGCAAAAAGATTATATTAGCAGTCATATACAGGCCCCCAAACACCAGCCGGGAAGTAGAGTATGAGATACAGACAGAAATACCAAGGGCATGTCACAAAGATACTATCAAATTAATTGTGGGAGATTTTAACATGGCAGGGGATTGGGAAAAACAGGAATTTACTGTGAGTTTGTAGAAATCCTAAGAGATGGATTTTTTGAAGCTACCAGGGGATCTGCAGTTCTCAATTGGGTCATGTGCAATGAACCTGAGGTCGTTAGGGAGTTAAAAGTCTTCGAACCTCTCGGAAGCAGCGACTACAACATGGTCGAATTCAATTTCAAATTTTAAAAGGAAAAAATGTTATCAGATGTATCAATTTTTCAGTAAAATAAAGGAAATTATGATGGTATGAGGAAAGAACTGGCTCAGGTCGACTGGGAAAGCAAACTAGTCAGAGGAACAGAGCAGGATTGGAAGATTTCTTGCAAATAATAAAAAGCATGCAGGATAGATATATCACAAGGAAAAGGAAATGAGTCAAAGGAAAGATGGTACCAATGTGGCAAACAAAAGAAGTGAAAGCCAAGATAAAAGCGAAGGAGAGGGCAGGCAAGGAAGCCCAAACTAGTGGGGAATCAGAGGACTGGAAATCCTTTAAAAACTTACAGAAAGAAATAAGGAAAGTCCTAAGGAAAGAAGAGATGAGTATGAAAGGAGATTGGCACACAATATAGAAAAAGATACTAAGAGTTTTTAAAAAATATATAAAGAATGAAAGCGAGACACGTGTTGACATAAGACCGATAGAACACAATGCTGGGGAAAATATAATGGGTTACAAAGAAATGGCAGAAGAATTAAATCAATATTTTACATCTGTATTCACTGAAGACATTATTAATATCACTGAAAGACAGAGGTTTCAGGGAGTAGAGCTGGATACAGTTAAGGTTACTAGAGAAATTGTGCTAGGTGAATTGAATGGATTAAAGATAGATAATTTGTAGATCAGAACTCAATAGTCTCTGGCATAGTTCCAGGGGATTGAAAGGTTGGGAATGTGATTCTGTTGTACAAGAAAGGTGGGAAACAGAAAAAAGGAAACTATAGACCTATAAGTCTGAAGTCAGTGGTTGGGAGGATATTAGAGTCAATTCTCAAGGATGAAGTTATGAAATGCCTGTTTTTTTTTTAAGGGTAGATCCTGCCTGATTAACCTTTTAGAGTTTTTTGAAGAAATCTCAGGTAGGATCGACAAAGCGGAGGCTGTGGATGTTGTATATTTGGATTTTCAAAAGGCTTTTGATAAGGTGCCACATGTTAGGCTGATAAATAAGATGAAGGTCCATAGAATTACAGGGACGCTATTAGACTGGATAGAAAATTGACTGAAAGGCAGAAAGCAAAGTGTTGAAATTAAGGGATTCCATTCAGGTTGGCTGCCTATAACAAGCGGTGTTCTGCAAGGGCTGGTCTTAGGGCCGCTGTTGTTTACAATTTATATTAATGATTTCGATTGTAGAATGAATGGTTTTGTGGCCAAATTTGCAGATGACACTAAGATAGGTGGTGGAGAATTTTGGGAAGATCTCAATCAGATATTAAATAAAATAACAGAAAACAATATACCAAAGAATCCAGAGATCTTTCTCCTAAGTAACATAAAAAACAAAGAATTTGGAATTGATTTGGAGGATGCACAAAAAAGATTTGTTAAGATAGCTCTAGCCGTAGCAAAAAAATGTATTATGTCAACCTGGAAATTGGAAGATAATCTGAAAATACAACAATGGTATATAGAAATTAATAAATGTATTCCATTAGAAAAAATTACATATAGTTTAAGAAATAATATTGAAATATTCGAACAAATATGGGAGCCTTACATTAAATACAATAGCGAAAACCTACCGGGGACAATCATTACCTAAGTTGATGGAAGGAGAAGGAAAGAAAAGAATGGACTCAGTAGAATTTCTGGTGTATTTTTGTTGAATGACAACATTGTCTGACTGGTTTAATGTAACCTAGATTGTATACCTAAAATGGATGGGGGGGGTGGGGGGGTGGCTTGGGAGGAGGGAGGGGGGGGAAGAAAAAGTCACTGTATATGTGTGAAAAAGAAAAAGTGTGTATCATGGCTAATGTGATTTATGGTGTGAAAAATAAAAAATTTAAAAAAAAAGATAGGTGGCGGAGCAGGAACTGTTGAAGAAACCGTAAAATTGCAGAAGGATAAAGAGAGATTCGGAGACTGGGCAAAAATATGGCAGATGAAGTACAATGTTGAGAAGTGTTCGGTTCTACATTTTGGCCATGGAAATAAACAGGCAGAGAACTTTCTGGATGGAGAGAAAATTCAGTCCTCGGAGGTGCAAAGAGACCTGGGCATCTTGGTGAAGAGTAATCTAAAAGTTATTGTCCAGGTGGGATTGGTAGTGAGAAGGCGAATGCTACGCTAGCATTCATTAACACTTCTCTACTCTTATACACTATTCCTCTTGAAATGAATGCTAGCACAGCATCCGCCTTCTTCACTACCAATCCCACCTGGGCATTAGCTTTAAGATTACTCTGCACAATGAGAAAAGATGTGATGTTGTTGGAGAGGGTGCAGAGGAGATTTACTAGGATGATTCCTGGAATGCAGGGGCTGGTGTATGGGGAGCATTTGGCAGCTCTTGGGTTGTATTCGTTGGAGTATAGAAGAATGAGGGGGCTCTCATAGAGACATTTCGAATATTAAAAGGTTTTGGCAGAGTGAATGCGGATGTTTCCCTTGATTAGTGAATTGAGGACAAGGGGGGTCATAGTCTTAAATTAGAAGTTTCTAATTAAAACAGAGGAGGAAGAACTTCTTGGTCAGAGTGTCGTGGATCTGTGGAACTCACTGCCTGTTACGGAGTCCAGAGGACCCCAAAAACCAGCAGTAGTAGATATGCACCACAACACAGGGTTACTTAAATAAAAGTAGTTTTTAATTATATTTGAACAAGAAAACAGAATTGAACTTTAACTTATTATTTAACCTACCTAACTACTTAATTCCCCCTCTAATACTAAGCGCAGGTGTGTTATGTATATTTTAGAAAAGTTCTTTGATTCACAGTCCAATCTCACTAGTTGCAGGCAATTCTTGTACTGTGCACAGAATTTGCATTAACAAAGTTCACCAGTCTTTAGGGCTTAACAGGCAAATGATTACCACTCAGGAGGGTTCTTGCTGGTTTTCAGAGAGAGATTCCTTTTCCAGGACATCCGCAACTGATCCCTTTTCAATCAGTCTTGCTGACGAAACTTGCCCCCTTTAGGGTTCTCCAGATGGTCCCTTTTCTTTCAGGTCATCTTTCACACCGTCAGTCTTCTCCTTTGACCAGACAGTCTTCCAAAGTTTGCCAGCTTTGTCCCTTTGACAATAATTTCTGTGACTCCTCTCTCTGTTTCACACCCTCCTTCTCTGAGAGCAAAACTTTTCCCCTCTGCCTGCTCTCCCAGGCAAGCTGTTGTCGATACTTTGTTGCCTCCTGCAAAAAGCATTCTGCAGAAGTCCTGCAAATATTCTGTGTTTTAAAATGTGTGTGTGCAAGCTGCTCTTACAATTCCTCCCAAACCACCTCTAAATACTCTGTCGCACTGCCGCACAAAGCAGTGGAGACCAGATCACTGGGAGTATTTAAACAGGAAATTGATAATTATCTCGTTAGTAAGGGTATCAAGGGATATGGGGAAAAGGCTGGTAATTGGAACTAGGTGTGAGCATAATTCAGCTTAGTGTAGAGTCGCGGAACAGACTCGATGGGCCTAGTGGCCTACTTCTGCTCCTTTAACTTGTGAACGTGATCACCAATGCTGTTGTCGATGAAGATTTGAAGAGCCTTGTCTGTGTAGGCTTGCACCTTGGATGCTTCACATATCCAATGAAAAGACAGGAATGGCTAGGACCTTTATAGGTGTCCATGGCTCCACCTTTGATTTGGATAAGGTGTGATCAGCCAAAGGAGAGGTAATTGAGGGAGATGACTAGAACTGATGAGGTCAGAGATGGTGTGGGAGATGGTAGTCTGATTTTTATTGCTGGGGTCCTGTTCAAGGGGTAAGTAAGTGGTATGTCTGAGAGCTGTCAACTGGCCTCGGCAAGGTAGAGCTCGGTGTGCTAGACCACAACAGTACCACCGATGTCTGTGGATTTAATAGTGAGGTTGGCATTGGCACAGAGAGAATGGAATGGATAGTGCAATGGAGTGCACTAAAATTTTCATTTTTATATTCATATCTGCCAATTGTCTTTCTGCTCCTTGTCTCTGCAACAGGACAGAGCTGTAGAAATTCACTGCACCATCTGTGCTCTTCCAATTCTGACCTTGTTTGTTCCTTTCCTGACAACTTGGGTTCAGCTTCTCAGAATGTTCCCACCTCTCCCTCACCCTCTCTCACATGCTCCTTCATAGTATGGAGGCCTATGGTCCGGATTCAGGCCAATGTGACTGAGCAGAATAAAACTTTAACACAGACTAGATGGGCTGAAGGGCCTATTTCTGTGCTGTAGTGTTCAATCTCCCCTCACATCAGATATTTTCTGATGCACTTTTAGATGTTTTGCCACATGAGATTGACAAAGGACATAAATTCATTAATGTTTTAAAATTTTTAATTAAAAAATAATTGGACATTAAAAGGCCCTTTCAACTCATGAGTCCATGCTGCCCAATTACACCCAATTAACCTACAACTCCTGGTACATTTTGATCAGTGGGAAGAAACTGGAGCCCACGGGGAAAGCCCACGCAGACACGGAGAGAACGTACAAACTCCTTACAGACAGCGTGGGATTCGAACCCCTTATGCTGTAACAGCGATGCACTAACTGCTACGGTAACCATGTACAGAGGTATGGGGGAGGGGGGTTGGGGGGCAAATAGAACAGTATATTTTAATTTCACTTTTCTATTAGAGAGTAAACAGATTTTTCATCTCCTGATGGAAGTCATGTTGTGTAGATTCGAGCCACTTTATTGCCTGTCATTAACTTCTTCATCTGCTTAACAATTCATTTCTCACGGTATTTTAGTAACATAACATTTCTGTGGATATCACCCTTCACAGTCCAGCTGTTTCATTCTGGATGTGGCATGTTGTTATTGATGCTGAACTGTTTTTCAACAAATGAAACAAAAAACTCATCCGTCCTTTAAGCTGTGTTCACTGATCTGAAGATAGAAATTTGTGTGAACTCTCCATTCATCTTCAAAGTGGTAAATTATAATTTGGCTATTAAGATTCTTAGAACAAATGTTTTCCTCAGGGACCAGCCCAGACCATTGGAAGCTCCTCCCTCTACCCCGCTGTACCTAAAGCTACATATTCTGTAACAGATTCCTGTCATTGGTTAATAATCGGACTGGTCCATTCTGGTCTGGTCTATTCCCAATAACCCTTAATTCCTCGATCTTTCAACTAGTACCTGGTTCTATCTTAAATATATCTAATTAGAGTAGCAGGGTTTGCATAGCAGTTACAGCGTCAGCCACTGGTGCTCAAATCCGGTGCTGTCTGTAAGGAATTTAGATTGTTACGAGCCCAGAGGACCCCAAAACCTAGCAGCAATAGATATTCACCACGACAAATACTTACTTAAACAAAAATTGCTTTGAATTATCTTTAAACATGAAAATAGAATTATACTTTAACTTATCATTATTAACCTAACTTAACCTAACTTAAACCCCTTCTAATTCTAAGTGCACGTGTATGTAATGTGTGTGTAAGTTCAGAAAAGTTCTTTGGTTCACAGTCAAATCTTACTTCTCATTCCTCCAAGTTCACTGGTTGCAGGAAATTCTTATACTGTGCAGAGAATTTAACATGTATAAAGTTTACCAGGCTTTGGTGGTCGAAAGGTAAATAGTTACTGCTCAGGAAGGTTCTTGTTGGTTTTTAGAGAGATGTGTTGTTTTAGAACATCCACAACTGATGTACTTCCATCAGTCACCTCAGTGACCTGCTGACGAAACTTGCCTCATCATGGTTCTCCAGATGATAACCTCTTTTTTTCAGGTCACCACAGAGTTCCTTTTTGTTTCACTTATTTCAAGTGAAACATTAGACAGCCAGTTCCCTCCTCTTGCATGAACCACAAGGGCTTTGACCAGGCCATTTTCCAAACTGGGGCTTCTTGCTCACTTGTCCTGTTCCAGTCGCAGCTGCTCCTGTGATCTCCGCTTCTCTCTCTCTCTCTCTCTCTCTCTCACACACACACACACACACACACACACACACACACACACACACACACACACACACACACACACACACACACACACACACACACACACACACACACACACAAGCCTGTTTGACCCTCTCTTACAACAGCAAACTCTCCTTCCAGACAGCAGCAGCTCCAGCATTCTCTTTCATCTGTTGCCTTTGGTAAACAACAATCCATTAGTGACATCTCTTGAGCACTCTTCAAATCTCTTGCAAAAAGGTGTGAGAAGCCACTATGTCTAGCATTAGCAGAGCTCCAGTATTTCAAATAAGATCTGTTTTAAAGTGTTTGCATGTGACCTACACTAACAAACCTTTCCCAATTTATCTCTCAAAAACATATTTATATTCTCTATATACCCTGTCACAGTATGTTCTCCTCGTGTCTGCGTGGGCTTCCTCTGGGGGCTCTGATTTTCTCCCACTGTTCAAAACATATGGGGGGAGGGTTGTAGGTCAGTTGGGTGTAATTGGGCAGCATGGGCTCATGGTCCTAAAGGGCCTATTACTGTGCTGTGTGTCTAAATGTAAAATTTAAAATAATGATTGGGGGCAGGGAACTCTTGAGGATGGCACACAATGAAAATGCTGCTGCAGGACTGCTGTTTAACAATTGTGTGCCTGGGAGAAAGCATTAATATCCCTCGCCAGTCTCAACCCAGCAGCCAGGCAACAGATCCAACAGATCATGGTGAAAATAACCTGTGGACCATTCAGCATATTGTGGGTGGGATGGGAGAAGTGAGCAGAATTGACTTTTTTGATCTTGGCTTTTCAGTTGAGCAGTTACCTTAGGTGCTGCAGATGCATTCAGCACTTGGGCCCTCTAAACTGCGTCACCAGGAAATCTGAGGGCTCAGACAGAAGATCTGGGTATCTGGAGAGCACATGGGGCTATGGGGGATTATACAGTCTGTGACCCCTGTGCCCACATGTCCTGCACCCATCTTCCATCCCCTCACTGCTGAATCTGATTGAATGTTAGATGAAGTTATTCACAAGTCCAAAAGCTCCAAGAGCGTATCAATGGTTTTGGAAACATTGAAGGCATCTCCCTTGTTCAAAGAAAGAGGAAATAAAAAAGTAAACACCTATAGTCAATTGGTTTAACATCCATGGTCGGCAAAATGCTAAAGTTAATCATCCAAGCAAAAAGAGCTGATAACTTAGAAAAAAAAAGATATTAAAATCATCAAAATTATTTTACAATTGTTGACAAATTTGCTTGAACTCTTCAGGGATGTAAGTAGAATTAGGGGTAGTCTGAGATGTAATATATTTGGATTTTTCAAGAGGCAAATGATAAGGTGTCACATAAAAAGCTGATGCACAATGTAACTGAAGGAAGAGTATTAGCATAGATAGAAGATTGTTTATGGCTAAGAAGACAGAGAATGGACAGATCTTTTTTTAGGTTGGAACTATGTAACCAATTCTGGGCCCTCAGTTATTTCTCTTTCTCTCTCTTTGGCTTGGCTTCGCGGACGAAGATTTATGGAGGGGGTAAATGTCCACGTCAGCTGCAGGCTCGTTTGTGGCTGACAAGTCCGATGCGGGACAGGCAGACATGGTTGCAGCGGTTGCAGGGGAAAATTGGTTGGTTGGGGTTGGGTGTTGGGTTTTTCCTCCTTTGCCTTTTGTCAGTGAGGTGGGCTCTGCGGTCTTCTTCAAAGGAGGTTGCTGCCCGCCAAACAGTGAGGCGCCAAGATGCACGGTTTGAGGCGATATCACCCCACTGGCGGTGGTCAATGTGGCAGGCACCAAGAGATTTCTTTAGGCAGTCCTTGTACCTTTTCTTTGGTGCACCTCTGTCACGGTGGCCAGTGGAGAGCTCGCCATATAACACGATCTTGGGAAGGCGATGGTCCTCCATTCTGGAGTCGTGACCCACCCAGCGCAGCTGGATCTTCAGCAGCGTGGACTCGATGCTGTCGACCTCTGCCATCTCGAGTACTTCGACGTTAGGGATGAAAGCGCTCCAATGAATGTTGAGGATGGAGCGGAGACAACGCTGGTGGAAGCGTTCTAGGAGCCGTAGGTGATGCCGGTAGAGGATCCATGATTCGGAGCCGAACAGGAGTGTGGGTATGACAACGGCTCTGTATACGCTTATCTTTGTGAGGTTTTTCAGTTGGTTGTTTTTCCAGACTCTTTTGTGTAGTCTTCCAAAGGCGCTATTTGCCTTGGCGAGTCTGTTGTCTATCTCGTTGTCTATCTCAGTTATTTACCATTTATATTAATGACAGAGGAAGTGGTAGATTATCCAACTCTGCTGATGACATAATGCAGGGCAGGGCATGGTGCGATGAGGAAATCGTGACTTTGCAATGATAGTTGAGTGAGTGGGGCAAAACTTGGTCAATGAGGGGAAGTGTGAGGCAATGCACTGTGGTATCAAAAGAATGATTCACATCTTAATGGAGAGAGATTACAAATCGATTAGGTGCAAAGGGGTCATGGAGTTCTTGCTCATGAATCACAAAATCATCTTCAGGCAGATGCAGCAAGTGATAAGGTTGAAGGCCTTTCATGAGAACAAGTACGATGGTCGAAGAAGCACACCAACTTCTCTATTTTCTCAGAAATCTAAGCGAGGTCGACGTATCCCCTGTCCCTTGACAACTTCTACCTGGGCACCATCAAAAGAAGAGTTGCTCGATGCATGAGAGCATAGGATGGGGCATGTATTGTTCACGATTGGAAGGAGCGACAGAAAGTAGTAAATGGAGCTCAGAACATCACGCCAACTCCCCTCCCCTTCACAGACTCTGCCTACGTCCCTTGCTGCCCAGGAAAGGCAACCAACACATAGAAGGACTCATTACACCCATCGGGAAGAAGGCTTAAGAGTACAAAAGAATGCACCAGCAGGTTACGGTGAGACTTAGGTCCCTGCATCTGCCCATGCAGGATATGGGAGCTTACCATCACACTGCAGCCTTCGCAACCTGACTTCAGCCACGGAATGACACGAGGTACACAAAATTATGATGGGTATAGATAGAGTAAATGCAAACAGGCTTTTTTCGCTGAGATTAGGTAAGATAAAAACGAAAATGCATGGATTACGGTGAAAGAGAGTGGCGGGAGTGTGGAACGAGCTGTTTGCTGAATTGGTAAATTTTACTAATTTTAATGTTTAAGAAACATTTGGATAGTGTTACGAGGGGGTATGGACTGAGTGCAGGTCAGTGTGATGATGCAAAATATAATTTGGCACAGACTAGAAGGGCCGAAGGACCTGTTTCTGTGCTGTAGTGTTCTATGGTTCTAAATTCACCACTGAGAGGCATTTTAAGATGAATCTTTGCTTTTATGCAGCATTACACATTGATGAAAGAAGATATAATAAAGCAGCTGGTACCAAGGACTAACTTGCGATGTGCACCTTTGGATCACACGGTTTACCAATATTCCTTGGCTGTGATTTACGAAGGCTTTGAATGCTCCATCTGACATCAATAATAATGAGGTGAAACATGAAAGTCTGCAGATGCTGCGACAGTAGTCAAATCACAGAGATGCTGGAGGGACTCAGCCGGTCTCGCAGCGTCTAAAGGAGGAAAAGATAAGATTACCAAGGTTTCGGGCTTGAGCCCTTCCTCAGGGTGTGAGTAAAAATAGACAGGCGTCTGAATGAAAGGCTGGTATCCGTATTCCTCTAAGTCAGACTATTTTCACCCACACCTTGAGGCCCAAAACGTCAGTAATCATCTATCTTTACCTCCTGTGGACGCTGCGAGCCTGGCTGAGTTCCTTCAGCAAAAATAATAAAGTTTCCACCTATTACAACCAGCTGACAGCATCATCTCTGAAATTTAAGATCACCTCTTTAAACTCTAATCATTCTTCTTCCGAGTTGTTCAATTTCTTTCGTGCCAGCCAGTGAGTTGCCGGCATCGACCATGGAAAGGCGTCAGTTCCAGTGACCCAGCTGCTTGAAGCACAACCACTGACCATCCCGGCTCTTACTGCTTCCCTATCCTCATTAATCCTTGTCTCTGTACGCTGCCACTCAGGCTCACAGGCTGCCGGCCTCCTTGGGTGCGTGAAACTCCACCACTGCCTGGTAGGTAGGGGTAATTTGCTGATTTGATTTGGCTCAGATGAAGGCTGGAAATCTGATCGCTCTTCCAAGACTATAAATCTAGGAGAAGTAATTAATGTTAAATCTCTGGGTCTGCATTGCCACACACTTTATGTAACTGAACATTACAGCACAGTACAGACTGTTACGAGCCCAGAGGACCCCAAAACCCAGCAGCCATAGAAATTCATTAAGACGAATGGTTACTTCAACAAAAGTTGCTTTTAATTATCTTTAAACATAAAAACAGGATCAAACTTTAATTTATTATTATTATTAACTTCTTTGGCTTGGCTTCGCGGACGAAGATTTATGGAGGGGGGTAAATGTCCACGTCAGCTGCAGGCGCGTTTGTGGCTGACAAGTCCGATGCGGGACAGGCAGACACGGTTGCAGCGGTTGCAGGGGAAAATTGGTGGGTTGGGGTTGGGTGTTGGGTTTTTCCTCCTTTGTCTTTTGACAGTGAAGTGGGCTCTGCGGTCTTCTTCAAAGGAGGTTGCTGCCCGCCGAACTGTGAGGCGCCAAGATGCACGGTTTGAGGCGAGATCAGCCCACTGGCGGTGGTCAATGTGGCAGGCACCATAACCCTCTTCTAATTCTAAGTGCAAGCGTATGTAATGTGTATTATGTTCAGGAGAGATTCTTTAATTCACAGTCCAGTCTCACCTCACACCTCCAAGTTCACTGGTATCAGGCAATTCTTCTACTGTGCACAGAATTTTCACCAGGCTCGGGTGTTTAAGGATAAATGGTTACCGCTCAGGAAGGTTCTTGTTGGGTTTCAGAGAGAGATTCTTTGCTCAGAGAGATTCTCTGCTGAATTCAGTGTCTTGTCAAAGAAACTTGCCCCATCATAGGTTTTCCAAGTGATAACCTCTTCTTCCAGGTCACCACAGAGTTCCTCTTGTTTCCCTTATTTCCTCTTGCAAGGACCACAAGAGTTTTCACCAGGCTGCACTCAGAACTCACAACCTGTCTTCAAAATGGGGTCTTCAACAAGCTGCCAGGTTGCTATGCCACAGCTTCCAAAACCACTGCAGAACTCGGTTTTCTCTCTCTCTCTCAGAGAAAGCCTGTTTGGTCAATTCTCTCTCTCTGCTTGTAAAACCACATGACCTTCCTGCAGGGCTCCAGACCCAGTCTCTGAAAGATCTTATCAGCCTCCGAACATGGACTGTTTCATTCGCACCTTCTTTTGAAGTTCCTTAGCAAAGCATTTCCAAAATAGTTTTTATTGTCATTGCAAAGGCTCTCAGTGCCTCAGCATCTCACTTTCAGCCAAGCTCTTGCATTTTAAATGAGGTCCGTTTTGTGAAGTGTTCGTGTGTTTGCGACCTACACTAAACCCCCACACAATTGATCTCTTTTAAAACACACACACACACACACACACACACACACACACACACACACACACACACACACACACACACACACACACACACACACACACACACACACACACACACACACACACACATATAAAAAATATATCTCGTCCCAAGACCTTTAGCTCACGATGTTGTGCCAACCTATATAAACTTCCCTAACTCAGAATAGGAATCAATTTTGCGGCATCGTCACAGGGCGAACATTTGTATAAACCACCTTACAAAATAAAATTTAAAAATAGTGCAAGAAAAAGTCAAAGTGAGGCAGTGCCTGTGGTTGATTGATCATTCAGGAATCTGATGGCAGAGGGGAAGAAGCTGTCCTTGTGCCGCTGATTGCTCGTCTTCAGGCTCCTGTACCTTTTTCATGATGGTTGCAGAGTGAAGAGGGCATGGCCTGGGTGGTGGGAGTCCTTGAGAATAGAGGCTGCTTTCTTAAGACACCGCATCTTGTAGATGTCCTGGATAGAGTGATGCCCATAACCCTCTATTTTTCTTACATCCATGTGTCTATCTAAGATGTCCCTACCACCATCACCCCAACGATGCATTCCAGGGACCTACCGCTCTCTGGATAAAAAAAACTTACCTCTGATATCTCCCCTAAACTTTCCTCTGCTCACCTTAAACAGATGTTCTCTGATATTGTAAAAACATACAAAAATGCTGGTGGAACTCAGCCAGTCTCGTAGTGTCCATAGGACATAAAGATATCTTACCAATGTTTCGGGTCTGAGCCATTCCCCAAGGTTTCGTAAGCCTGTGGGAAAAGTGAGGATAAACAAGAAAGTTTGCAGACGCTGGGGTTGAGTGGGACACAAAAACGTGCTGGAGAAACTCAGCAGGTCACGCAGCTTCGATACTGTCAAGGGGTGACCAAAAGACAGATGTTGGTGAATAAAAAGGTGGGGGTAGTGGGATGGTCAGGACGGAGGAAGGGGCAGGGATGGAGCACATGTTAACAGGTCATAGATGGGAGGGAAATGCTACCCTTGCACTCAAACCTCCTCCCTTACCACCATTCGGGGGCCTAAACTGTCCATCCAACTGAAGCAACACTTCACGTGATTCCGCAGGGATCATCTACTCCTGGTGTGGTCTCCTCTACATCAGAGAGACTGGGTGCAGACTGGGAGACTCCATGGAGCACCTTCGCTCTGTGGCTACCCAATTCGATTCCACCCACTGTTCCCGCACTGACATGCCCATCCATGGCCTCATCCACTGCCAAACACAAATTGGAGGAACAACACCTTATTTTCCATACGGGCACTCTCCAACCAATCGACTGCTCCAATTTCCACTGAACCCCTCCCCAAAGTTTCTCTGTTTCCCTCCCCCTCTTTGTCCTTTCCTTCAGCTCCCCATTCCTTTCCCTCTCCATTCAGAGATCACCCCCATCACTCTCAGATTTTCTTTTCTCTTCTACCCTTCCACCCGTATCCATCTCTGTTGGCCTGTGCTCTTCCTCCTCCCCCTACCTCCCTCCTCTGGTCTCCTCCTTCCTCCCTCCCTTTGTTTTTACTCAGGCACCTGCCTATTTTTAACTCATGCCTTGATGCAGGACAGAAATTTTCAGGCCCTGTTCTGACCTATTGCCGAAAATGAAATCTGAGGGTGGCATGGTTGGCGCGGCAGTTAGTGCAAGCTGTTACAGCGTCAGCGATTGGGACCCCTGCACTGTCCGCAAGGAGTTTGTACACTCTCCCCATGTCTGCGTGGGTTTCCTCCAGGCACTTTGGTTTCCTCCTACCCTCCAGAGCATTCAGGGGGTGTAGGTCAATTGGGTGTAATTGGTAGCACAGGCTCGTGGGCTGACAGGGCCCGTTGCTGTGCTGTATGCTTACATCAAATGAATTAAAACAAAACAGAAAAGGCTTGCAGTGCTCTGCAGGTTAAGGCCATTTTGGCAAGGAATCACTGAAAAATTAACCAGGGTAACAGGAGTGGCTTCCATGGGCAACCCGGAAATGTATCTACTCAGTAATTTTACGGAAACAAGCAACAAATTGACCAAATATCAAATCTCATTTATAAAAATAGCACTGGCTGTAGCAAAAAAATATATCGCAATCACTTGGACGTCCGACTCTCCTCTACCTATAGCACGATGGACTGCGGAAATGAACAGCTGTTTTACCTATGGAAAAAGATCACATATAGCAAAAAAAATGACACTTTTGTAAGGGAGTATTGAGTGGGACAGGATATTTTCAGGTAAGGATGTTAATGAAAAATGGAGGATATTAAAAAAAGAAATTTTGAGGGTACAGAGTAGTTATGTCCCAGTGTGGATCAAAGGAAAGGCTGGTTTTCGAGGAATATTGGAAATTTGGTTAGGATAAAAAGGGAGGTGTACAAGAGGTATAAAGAGCAGGGAGCTGAGAAGTTGAAGGAGGACTACAAGGAGTGTAGAAGGAATCTTAAGAAAGAAATTAGAAAGGCCAAAAAAAGGCATGAAGAGGCTTTGGCTGACAGAGTAAAAATAAATCCAAAGGGTTTCTATAAGTACATTAAAAGTAAAAGATTAGTGAGAGATAAAATTGTAGATAGCGAGGGTAGGCTGAGTGAGAAGTCTGAGGAAATGGGGAAAATTTTGAATTATTTCTTTGCCTTGGTATTCACTAGGGAAAAAAAATGTTGAACCAGTTGAAGTAAAGAAAAATAGTGGGGTGGTCATGAAGCATATAAGGATAACCGAGGAGGTAGTGATGGCTGTGTTAAAAAAGATAAAGGTGGATAAATCTCCCAGACCGGACAAAATATTCCCTAGGACACTCAGGGAGGCTAGTGGACAGTTAGTGGGGCCATTAACAGAGATATTTAGGATGTCACTGGCCACGGGGGTGGTGCCAAAGGATTGGAGGGTGGCGCATGTGGTTCCTCTGTTTAAGAAAGGGTCCAAATGCAAACCTGGGAATTATAGACCTGTAAGTCTGTGGTGGGCAAGTTGATGGAAAGTGTTCTGAGGGATGCTATTTACAAATTTTTGGAGGTACAGGGATTGATAGGGAGTAATCAGCATGGTTTTGTCAGGGGTAGATCATGCTTGACAAACCTGATTGAGTTCTTCGAGGGGATTACAAAAAAGGTTGATGAAGGGAAAGCTGTGGATGTTGTCTATTTGGACTTTAGTAAAGCTTTTGACAAAGTTCCCCACAGGAGGTTAGGAAAAAAGGTGGAGGCATTAGGTATAAATAAAGAGGTAGTGAAATGGATTCAGCAGTGGTTGGATGGGAGGTGTCAGAGAGTAGTGGTAGAAAATTGTTTGTCCAATTGGAGGCCGGTGACTAGTGGAGTTCCTCAGGGCTCGGTCCTGGGTCCACTATTGTTTGTTATATATATATATTAACAATCTGCAAGTAGGGGTGGAGAATTGCATAAGCAAGTTTGCGGATGACACAAGGATTGGTGGTGTTGTGGACAGTGAGGTAGATTACCGTAGATTAAAAGGTGATTTAGGAAGGCTGGAGGTGTGGGCTGAGAAATGGCTGATGGAATTTAGTACAAATAAATGTGAGGTGCTACATTTTGGAAAGGCAAATTTAAATAGGTCATATACATTGAATGGTAGACAATTGAGGAGTGCAGAGCAACAAAGGGATTTAGGAGTTATGGTAAATAGTACCCTCAAGGCTGATACTCAGGTAGATGGTGTGGTGAAGAAGGCATTTGGAATGTTGGCCTTCATAAATCGGAGTATTGAATTCAAGAGTAAGGAGGTTATGATGAAATTGTACAAGGCATTGGTGAGGCCAAATTTGGAGTTCTGTGTGCAGTTTTGGTCACCAAATTATAGAAAAGATATAAACAAAATAGAGAGAGTGCAGAGAAGGTTCAAGAGAATGTTGACAGGATTTCAGGGTCTGAGTTACAGGGAAAGGTTGTGCAGACTGGGGCTTTTTTCTCTGGAGCATAGAAGATTGAGAGGGGACTTGATAGAGGTGTTTAAGATTTTAAAAGGGACAGACAGAGTAAATGTGGATAGGCTTTTTCAATTAAGAGTGGGGGAGATTCAAACTAGAGGATGGTTTAAGATTGAAAGGGGAAAATTATAAGTGGAACATGAGGGGAAATTTCTTTACGCAGAGGGTGGTGGGGATGTGGAATAAGCTTCCGACAGACGTGGTCGAGGCAGGATCATTGGTTACATTTAAGGAAAGACTGGATCGTTACATGGATAGGAGGGGACTAGAGGGGTATGGACCGGGTGCTGGTCAGTGGGTCTAGGAGGGTGGGGATTTGCTATGGCATGGACTAGTAGGGCCGAACTGGCCTGTTCTGTGCTGTAAGTGGTTATATGGTTAAAGGTCTGGCAGCCATACCTAGGGGCCCAGATACAGCAATTAAAAAGGAACAAAGAAAGGATATAAAAGAAACTATTATATATACAAAAACTGTACTCTATATACTTAAAATATATATAAGCTCTGACAGTGAATGGATCTGTATGTATGGAAAGGGAGGAGGGAGGAAGGGACCGTTTTGTTTTTGTTTGTTGTGTTTGTGTTTAATATATTGTACATTTAAAATCTTACTATGTACATTTTTTGAAAAATACATTCAAAAAAAAAGCTCTGCAGGTTAAGTAGCAACTGTGGAGGGAGGAACAGAACTCTGAATGTGAGTCCGACCCATGTCCAATCCGTGAGTGTTCCTGGCATTTCCTGTTTTTACTTCAGATTTCCAGCATCTGTTGTTTCTCTGCCTCCCTGATCTATCGCCTATTTTATGAGATGCCTCGAACATTTAGACAAGCGCTCTTATTCATTTTCAGTTTGCTGAGCACATACACAGTGATAACCAATGTGTCATTTTTGTAAGAATTATTTGCTGTGCAGTCTTTTGAAGATGTCAATGCATCAGGAGCTTCATACGTAACTTACAAATTGAACATCTGCCTTGTTGGCACATGAGCACAAATAGAGAGAAATGAGCAAACTGTAAGATTATCAGAAGAATAAATGTGTACCGATTGATTTGCAGTGCCCTGCAGTGTTTTTTTTTGTGCCATGTACCTGCATCTGGCACAGTAATGAGAGTTACTTTCCAAAGATATGTTGCCTTTTGCTGAATCTGCTCTCATTGCATTCACTGGTTGGCGCAGTTATTGTGGGTATTACTGCGTCCACGACCTGGGTCAAACTCTACCGTTATCTCTAAAGATTTATTCTCCCCCTGTCTGCGTGGGCTTCCTCCGGGTGCTCCCACTCTTCAAAAAGGGATGGGGATCTGATACCAAAAGACTGGAGTTAGTAGGCAGTAGGCTTTTATTACCAAAGGACTGGAGTTAGTAGACAGCAGGCTTTTATTACCAAAGGACTGGACACATGCTCCCGTTGCTGGCCCAATTCCAAGATTTATACTGAGGGAGGGGCTTGAGCGTCATCGCCTTCATTGGGCAATTCCAGGGGAGGAGTTACAGAGAGGAGGCGGGCCAGCCATATGCAGAGATACAGCACCAATGGCCTAACACCATCACAGTGGCGTCACCACACTATCATAGGTTAATCGGTGTACTTTGGGGGCACGGGCTGGAAGAGATAGTTACTCAGATTTATTGTCAGAGTACATACGTGGCATCAAATGCAACCCTGAGATTCCTTTCTCCTGCGCGTGCGGCAGAATCGGTGGTTCAAAAAATATGCTGTACACAGCGTAAACATGTAAACAAATAGAAGAACTGTAAACAGATAACGATACTGTGCTGTAGGTCTAAAATAAATTACACTGGCCTTGTTTGGCACCTCCTGCCTGACGTTGATTTCTCTGAGGGATGAGGGGGGGACGTAAATACTCAGCAGGCCAGCCTCCTGTGGCAGCACCATCCCATCACAATCTGCCGTGGTGTGATGTACTCGGTAGATATCAATGCAGAGGAATCCAGTTTATGTGACATGGTTGTGGCAACAGAGACTTGCCCAGCGGAGGAAGGACCCCAAATAGAGACCGGTTTCAATAAAAAAAACTAAATACGGAATCTGACATATCAAATTTCTCCAGCTGATTTGCAGACCTGAACTCAAAAGTTGATGAATGGAATCTCTTCTGTTTTTCTTTCTCCTTTTGTTAGGGGGCCGGTCAAGGCTCACGGCAACTCTTTGAGGATGAAATATATCATGTACATTACATTTTTATGCATTATTACGTGACAATAAAGGGAACCTTGAGGATAGAAAGTCAGAATCCTTATCCCTGGGCAGAGATGTCAAATACCATAGGGAATGCATTTAAAGTGAAGTTGGTGGGGGGGGGGGGGGGGTGGGAGGGGTGGGGATTGTTTAAGGGAGATGTGCGGAGATGACTCAGGTTCACTCCTGAACTTGGGTGCTGTTGGTGTGGAGTGTTCTTTCTGCGACCAAATAATGGGAGGTCAATTGACTACTGTGAGTCGCTCCTTGTGTATAGGTGAGGGGTGCATTCTGGGGGGGGGGGGGGTGGGGTTCAATGAGAATTAAAAAAAAAATTTAGACATACAGCACGTTAACAGGCCATTTCAGCCCACGAGTCTGTGCCGCCAAATTGAACCGACAGCCCTGTATGTTTTGAACAGTGAGAACAAACGGGAGCCAGTGGAGAAAACCCATGTAGATATGGGGAGAACATACAAACTTCTTACAGACAGCGCGGGATTCAAACACCAGTCCAGTCCCAGTCCCTGGTGCTGTAAAGGCATTGCACTAACCGTTGAGCCAACTGTGCTGCCCGTTCGGGGAGAATCAACAGAATTTATGTAGCATCAGTGTTAATGGGTCAGTATGGAGCAGGTGGGCTGAAGGGGCTTTTTTCCATGGTGTATCTTTCTATTACTTTGAAGTACTGGCAGAACCCAACAGTTTTTTTTGAGTTGAAACTTTAGCTTTGTTTCTCTTTCCACAGGATAACAAAAATCCTGGCGCTGCCAGATCTGCTGTAATGGCAGAGATGCTGCTGATTAGGACCCAGGGAGAGCGGGGAGCGGAGACATAATGCTCCTCCACAGGGTCCTACCACGCAGGTCTACTGTCATTGGCTCTGTACAGGTTGTAACCAGCCTGTTAAAGGAGCAGAGGATGCTTTATTTTAAAAACCCGTGACCGCAGGGACCTTGGCCAAGATGGCTGCACCTTTGTTCGGCAGCGACCATGAAGGTTTGCAGTGGCCATGAGGGTTTGCAGATTCCGGGGGAGCAATGGGCTGGTGCAGGGCACCAGTAATGGGGAGAAACCCCCCCCCCCTCCCCATTGAGGAAAAGAAGCAGGACGATGACCACGGTGGCAGACTAGCGAGGGGCACTGCGGCTGACAGTCACACACAGGCTCAAGGCCGCTGGCGACGAGGTCAAAGGACTGACACCTTCCTCTGGGCTGCTGGTGACTGGCTCATGAGAACCGGGTATTAGAACTGGGATTTAAGAGGATGCCGAGGGCAAATATGGCTCCTGAATGGCCACGGGCGCAGTAGATATCCTCATCGTGTCAGAGGTTTGGATCTGGCCTCGGGCCGCCGATGGTTTGAACTGAACTGGAGTCTAATGCGACTGCCGAAGCTGTGGGAGCACTGGAGGCGAATCTCTGGACAATGACTAAGGACAATGACTAACTTTTGTTTCTCTTTCTGTATGGGGCATGGGGGCAATGCTAATGCTCATGGTGAATCTTTGTCTGCCTTATGGCAGAGCAAAGGCAATTTTGTGTAATATTACATTCCTGTTTTATTACATGCCAATAAATAGTATCTATCTGTAGAAGCTGACCTAACAATTGGGTGTTTCTAACAATTAATTTTATCATTGTATCTTCAGATCCACTTACAGCGATTGGTGCTCAAGGAGAGAGGCGGAGACTTTGTTCTTCGTTATCCCCGCCTCCAGCTCCTAGCACAGTTGGCAGTGTGATAGAATATAGAAATGTTAAATTGGGGCAGGGGTTTTGGTGTAGGCCACATACAAACACTTGAAAACAGATCTTATTTGAAATACTGCAGCTCTGCTCATGCTAGACATGTTAGGGCCAACAGTCTTTGCTAAAGCTTTGGTGAGTCCCCAAGAGACTTCACTAATGGATTGTTGTTTACAGGAAGGCAACAGATAAAAGAACTTGTCGGAGCCGCATTCCGTCTGGAGTGGAACTTGCTGTTCTAGGAGAGTCATGTGGTTTTGTAAGCAGAGAGAGTCAAACAGGCTTTCTGTGTGTGTGTGTGTGTGTGTGTGTGTGTGTGTGTGTGCGCGCGCGCGAAAGAGAGAGACAGAGATCAGTTCTACAGTGTTACAGTCAGCCACAGCAGATGGAACTGGAACAGGACAAGCGGGCAAGCTTGTGGAAAACCCCATTTTGGAAGACAGATTGTGAGTGGTCAAAGCACTTGTGGTTCATGCAAGAGGAGAGGACTGGTGGTCTAATATTTCACTTGGAATAAGAGAAGCAAAAAGGTACTCTGTGGTGACCTGAAAGAAAGAGATTATCATCTGGAGAACCCTGAGGGGGCAAGTTTCATCAGCAAGACACTGGAGCGGCTTATTTAAAAACAGGATCAGTTGTGGATGTCCTGGAAAAACGAATCTATGAAAATCGACAAGAACCTTCCTGAGCAGTAACCATTTACCTTTCAAGCATGAAAGCCTGGTGAACTTCGTGAATGTGAAATTCTGTGCACAGTAGAAGAATCGCCATGAACTTGGAGGAATGAGAAGTGAGATTGGACTGTGAACGAAAGAACTTTTCTGAACTTACACACACATTACGTACACGAATTAGAAAGGGGTTAAGTTAGGTTAATTTAGTTAATAGTGATAAGTTAAAAGGTGATTCTGTTTTCATGTTTAAAGATAATTAAAAACAACTTTTGTTTAGGTAACCATTTGTCTTGGTGAATATCTACTGCTGCTGGGGTTTGGGGTCCTCTGGGCTCATAACAGCAGAAGCTACCAGGGATCCTGAGAGGGGGGGGGGGGGGAGAGAGAGAGGATAATAATAAATAGCCATCAGAATCATGGACCCAGTTATTGAAGCCGAACAATGCATCTGTGCCAGTCCCACCTTCCAATGCAGAGTTGTTGGGTCTGCTGGTCGACTCTGCCACATGTGGCTGGGTTTGTGCTTGTTTTCTGCTTGACTCAGAAGCTGAAGGATTTTCAGCCACTCTAACACTGTCTGTGACAGTAACAAGAAATGAGATCTTTAATTTTGAGGATCACAGAACAGTGTTGTTGGGTTCAGCAGGTTGTTTTACCACTGGCCTGTGGTACATCCTTGCACCTCATGCGCGATCCCTGCAGTCAGATCAGAAAGAGACATCCTGCAACACAACCAAGCCGGGGAGCACCGGAATCCATGTCCCCACTCCCACTCTCCTCCTGTATCTGCCCCAGTGGCAGCACCTTTATGGTCCCCCGTCCGCCAGTGTGGAGCTTGGGAGGCCTCCTGAAGGCAGCTGAGCAAACCAGCAGCCCGGGGTGGTCCTGAGATGAGAAGGAGACCTCCAAGGCTGAAGGGTCCCGGGCACACGTGCGGCTCCAGGAGGTCCTAGAGGACAAAGAATGTTGGCCCTTTTGCACTGTTTTTGGGGGAAATGGGATGGTCGCACCTGGACACTCCATTGTTGAATCAGATCCATAGGTCTGACAACCTCACCATGGATGAACCTTGCATGTTACCACTGCCTGCTGATTTCAGCGGAGGAAGATTTGGGCAGTATGGTCACTGTAGGAGTTACCGCAACGATGTAACAGCACCGGTGACCCTGGTTTCAATCCCACGCTGTCTGTAGGGAGTTTGTACGTTCTCTCCATGTCTGCACGGGCTTCCTTCATGCAGTCTGGTTTCCTCCCAGCAGATGGGGAGGGAGCGTGGTTGTAGATGTAACTGGATGGCACGGGCTCGTAGGCCGAAAGGGCTGTATGGCTAAATTTAAAATAACATTTAAAATTTAATTAACATTTAAGAAGGAAAGTGCTTGAGGAACAAAAATTTCACCAAGGATTTGCCCAAGGGAGCTCGAACACCCAGTGTATCGAAATGTTTCCAAGCAGATTATGAGCAGCTCAGCACTGTTTACTCTCAAGTTGAGCCCTCGATATCACAACTGACTGTTAACGGGCAGACTGGAAAACAGGGAGATGAAACTTTGGAGAGGTACGTTTCATGACTTGCTGAGTTTCTCCAGCGCTGCAGAAATTTAGCAAATCACCCAGGTCGTTAAGGATAACCAGTGTTTTAGTCCCAGGTGGGAGGAGGAGGGAGAAAGGGGAAAGGGGAGTAGTACAGGCTAACAGGTTGGACATAATAGATGTTTGCGGGTGGGAGGGAAGAAGAGATAAAAAGCATGAGACTGTGGAGAATATATACAATGTGGCTGAAAGGAACAAATAGGTTCAGAGATGGACAATGAAATAGGAAATGAAATTTTCCCATTGTGTTCTTTTACGCCATCAATACAAACCCCTGTTCCTTTTCTGGTGGTGAGTGCCCATTGCTTACGTTTAAAGTGCAATGAACTACTGCCTACAGTTACAGAATGATAGATTGCATGAGGTGCCACCCTTTCACAATATTTGTTACCACAAACAGAACGTGTTTCAAACTTTCAGTTCCTCTCCTCACTGAAGGTTGGACGTTTAACTTTCCGTTTCAGAAAACTGCACGGTGTGGTGCGCTGTAAACGGAATCAGACACACACAAAGATAAAGACTGGACAACAGGCTTTATCCACAAAATCCTCCGCAGAGCCAGGCTGGCTGTGCCTGCAGCAACTCAGAGTGAGGCCTCGGGAGGCCGGCACAGGCTTATATCCCAGAGGGTGATTGACACCCGACCGGGTGGGACTTGATCCATTCAGGCCAACTGACTGGCAGCCGGCCAGGTGTTGTCCTGTCCCCTTACACTCCTGCAGGTACAGAGGTTGCCCCCTGCAGTAGGCTGGTAGTGTACCACCACACACGGCGATGAGCATTCACGTTTTGAAATCCCATGCTCCTTTATCCCTGCTATTCTCTTCAATGGTCTTCACTAAATGTGCTTCATAATCTCTCTCCTCCATTGTTTCTGAGAATGGTAGGGGGGGGGTCACTGGAGTCGCCCCCCTCTCACCCCCACACCCCTCCATCAACATGATTTCCTGCAGTTAGTGCAACACCATTACAGGACCAGCGATTGGGACTGGGATCGGGATCAAGTCCCGTGCTGTCTGTTTGAACCGTCTCCCTGTGTCTGCGTGGGTTTTCTCCGGGGGCTCCAGTTTCCTCTCATCGTGTAGGTTAATTGGGTGTAAATTAGGCAGCACGGAGCTGCTACTGTGCCGTATGTCTAAATTTCGATTTAAAATTAAAATAATTTTTAAAAATAAGATTTAGGTATGCCTTGATGAAGGGCTCAAGCCAAAACGTTGGTTATGTGTCTGTGTCTTTGCAATATGAAGGGCACTGTTTGAGCTGCAAATTCTGCTTTTACTTCATCAGTGTCTGCAGACTTTCCTGTTTTACTTTTTCCTTTCATATAAACACATACACCCAGAAATAAAGATATCATAGGTATAAATATTTTAGAATAATTTACTCATTTCTTTATAAGGGCCTGAACTGTACTGCAATGTTCTTTTGAGATGGAGAGAGGGAGGGGTGGGGGGGGAGTTGGTGGAGAGAGAGCAAGAGAGAGAGAAACGTTGGAGGCATGGCCAATACAAGAGGTGGTAGGAAGGAATGATGGAGATGGGAGAATGGTGCAGGGATCTGGAATCAGGTCCTTCTCCCCTGACGATCAGTTCTCTTTTCAGCAGGGGGACACTTTTAGGCTCTCATGTTACGCAGAAGTACAATGAAACCCCCCCCCACCCCCCCCCCCCCCCCCCGCCCGCAAACGAATTCATTTGGGGGAAGCTGCAGTGTACAGAAACTGAGCAGGTCACGGGACAACCACAGGAAGTAAAGGGTTACTAGCGTTCTTGGCCTGAGAATTCCCGATGAAGGTATAGCCCAAATCGTCCACTGCCACTTACTTCCTACAGATGCTGTGGGCCCTGCTGCGCTTTTGTTTACTGCACTCGACCTCAGCATCTGCAGAGTTTCTTGTTTACCTCCATTTGAAGAGGGTTGATGGCTGATTGTACACTGGCGGCTACAGTAGTGATTTAATCTGATGGAATTTCAAATCCGGGATTAACCCTTCAAACACTGCAAGCTTTTCGCTCTGTACATCACAGTTCATCCTCAAGGACTCTGAGAGTCCATTTACTGAAGACCAGCAACTGGTTCAGGAAGACTCCCCCATGACTACAAAGGCAGAAATTATTTCGATCATAAGATGCAGAACTAGGCCATTCAGCCCATCGAGTCTATTCCGCTACCCATCATGAGCAGATCCATTTTCCCACTCAGCCCCACTCCCCTGCCCTTGCCCTATACCCTCTGACTATTCCGATACCTACCATCTTTGCCTTAAATGTACCCAATGACCTGGCCTCCACAACTTCCCATGGTATTCCAGAGATTCACCACTCTCTGACTGAAGAAATCCCTCCACATCTCTGTTTTAAATGGGATAGACAGAGTAGATGTGAATAGGCTCTTCCCTTTGAGGGTAGGAGAGATTGGAATGAGGGGTCATAAGTTAAGGGTTAGTGGGAAAAACTTTCGAAGTAACATGAGAGGAAGCTGCTTCACTCAAAGAGTGGTGGCTGAGTGGAATGACCTTCCGGAAGAGGTGGTTGCAGCAGGGTCAATTTTGTCATTTAAGAGAAGGTTGGATGAGTGCATGGATGTGAGGGGGTTGGAGGGTTATGGGCAGGGAGCAGGACTAGTGGAGTTCACTTAAATCAGTGCAGACTAGAGGGTCCAAGATGGCCTGTTTCCGACTGTAATTGTTATATGTTTATATGGTTCAGCTTGCTGACAAGTATCAGGAAAGACACAGCCAGGAGATGTATTTTAAATTTTCAAGGTTCAAGATTCTTTTATTGTCATGTAATAAAAGAGAAAGATATTACATGATATTTCCCTTAGTCTATTTAATGTAAGGCAGACAGATATTCGCCATCAGCAGAAATTGCCCAACGCCCTTTACCGCCAGAGAAAGAGAAGCAAAGGAGAGACCCCCCCAGAGTCATTGAGTGTTCGTGCATTCACCTCCAGCACTTCGGCAGACCCTGCAGCCACACAGTCTCCAGTCCAAACCTTCGGTGACCTGAGCTCCGGATCCAAACCTCCCCCATGATAAAGAAGTCGTCAGCATCCTCGGCACCCTCTCGCATCTCATTTCCAATACCGGGTACCCTTCTAGAGTCTGAGCCAGTCTCCAGCAATCCACAGTCCAGAGCGAGTCGCTTCAGCATCGTGTAGGTTCTTTGTCTCGAGTCACCAACAGCCCACCACCTGTGTGTTCTTCAGCCACAGAGCCCCTTGCTGGTCCACTCCCTTGATCACCATTCCGTGAGTCATCTCCTCTACTTCTTCTCGAATGGGTGGTGGTCTTCCCATTTTCTGGTGCCCTGCTCCCCTGGAGTCTGCAAATACTCATGATAACAGGCCCTTCTGGCCAACGAGCCTTTGTTGTCCAAAGACACCCCTATGACCAATTAACCTACCTATGTCTATGGATGTGAGAGGAAACCAGACCATCTGGAGGAAGCTCATGTGGTCACGGGAGAACATACAGACAGTGCCAGATTCAAACCTGGTTCACTGGTGCACTAACTGGTACATTTATATATGATGGACTAACTTTTGCCGTGACTCTCCGTTGAGGTCAAGGATGATGGCCTTCGTTCCGTTGATCCACAGAGTGAAGATGCCTGTGTGTGTATTTGTTTAGCGTGTACTTGATATTTCACTCCAAGAAGCACGTGATACTTCACAAATCCTGGAAACCACGATGACTGGAGCTGATGGATTTGTTGTGGCCTTCGTCCACCTTCGCAGCAGCTGAGATCAAAGTAACTTCATCCGCCTGTTCCAACATTGAGGACTTGGTTGGATTGTTCTTTGTCAGGGACCTCACCCTTGACCTTACTGCCATGGGTGCCCCTACCAGGAGCATAGCTCCAGTTGTCTTCACTGTCAGGATCTCAGGACCACACAAGCTTCTCCACCACGACAAGGTGACAATCCACAGAGAAGAGACTAACTTTAATAAAGAGAGTTTTTACAAGAATCTTTAGCATAACTAAAGCCCCTAAACTCTGCACTGTTAACGAGTGTTGTATTTATGCCTCTGAACCCATTGGGGCATCATCATACCACTGATGTTTTATTTTTACATACAAAACTTTATTCGAATAACAATATGACAAAACTACACAAACTATACATTGAACCAAATAACTATCTTTGGCTTGGCTTCACAGACGAAGATTTATGGAGGGGTATGTCCACGTCTGCTGCAGGCTCGTTGGTGACTGACAAGTCCGATGCGGGACAGGCAGGCACGGTTTCAGCGGTTGAAAGGGAAAATTGGTGGGTTGGGGTTCGGTGTTAGGTTTTTCCTCCTTTGTCTTTTGTCAGTGAGGTCTTCTTCAAAGGAGGTTGCTGCCCGCTGAACTGTGAGGCGCCAAGATGCACGGTTGGAGGCGATATCAGCCCACTGGTGGTGGTCAATGTGGCAGGCACTAAGAAATTTCTTTAGGCAGTCCTTGTAGCTCTTCTTTGGTGCACATCTGTCTCGGTGGCCAGTGGAGAGCTTGCCATAGAACACGATCTTGGGAAGGTGATGATCCTCCATTCTGGAGACGTGACCCACCCAGCGCAGTTGGGTCTTCAGCAGCATGGATTCCATGCTTGCGGACTCTGCCAGCTTGAGTACTTCGATGTTGAGGATGGAGCGGAGACAGCGCTGATGGAAGCGTTCTAGGAGCCGTAGGTGATACCGGTAGAGGACCCATGATTCAGAGCCAAACAGGAGCATGGGCATGACAACGGCTCTGTACATGCTGATCTTTGTGTGTTTCTTCAGGTGGTTGTTTTTCCAGACTCTTTTGTGTAGTCTTTCAAAGGCGCTATTTGCCTTGGCGAGTCTGTTGTCTTTGTTGATCCTTGCATCAGATGAAATGGTGCAGGCGAGGTAAGTAAACTGGTTGACCGTTTTGAGTTCTGTGTGCCCGATGAAGATGTGGGGGGTTGGGGGGGGGGGGCTGGTAGTCATGGTGGGGAGCTGGCTGATGGAGGACCTCAGTTTTCTTCAGGCTGACTTCCAGGCCAACATTTTGGCAGTTTCTGCAAAGCAGGATGTCAAGCGCTGGAGAGCTGGCTCTGAATGGGCAACTAAAGCGGCATCGTCTGCAAAGAGTAGTTCATGGACAAGTTGCTCTTGTGTCTTGGTGTGAGCTTGCAGGCGCCTCAGATTGAAGAGACTGCCATCCATGCGGTACTGGATGTAAACTGCGTCTTCATTGTTGAGGTCTTTCATGGCTTGTTTCAGCATCATGCTGAAGAAGATAGTAAAGAGGGTTGGTGTGAGGACGCAGCCTTGCTTCACGCCGTTGACAATGGAGAAGGGTTCGGAGAGCTCATTGGTGTATCTGACCCAACCTTGTTGGTTTTCGTGCAGTTCGATAACCATGTTGAGGAACTTGGGGGGGTATCCGAAGCGCTCTAGTATTTGCCAAAGCCCTTTCCTGCTCACGGTGTCAAAGGTGGTGAGGTCAACAAAGGTCATGTAGACTCCTTTGTTTTGTTCTCTGAACTTTTCTTGGAGCTGTCTGAGGGCAAAGACCATGTCAGTAGTTCCTCTGTTTGCGCGAAAGCCACACTGTGATTCTGGGAGGACATTTTCGGCGACACTAGGTATTAGTCTATTAAGGAGAATCCTAGCGAAGATTTTGCCTGCAATGGAGAGCAGCGTAGTTTGAGCAATCTGATTTCTCGCCTTTGTTTTTGTACAGGGTGATGATGATGGCATCACGAAGGTCCTGAGGCAGCTTTCCTTGGTCCCAGCAGAGCATGAAAAACTCATGTAGTTTGCCATGCAGAGCTTTGCTGCCAGCCTTCCAGACCTCTGGGGGGATTCCATCCATACCTGCTGCTTTGCCACTTTTCAGTTGTTCAATTGCCTTAAATGTCTCTTCCCGGGTGAGGACCTCATCCAGCTTTAGCTTTAAGGGCTGTTGAGGGAGCTGGAGCAGGGCGGATTCTTGGACTGAGCAGTTGGCACTGAGAAGGGATTGGAAGTGTTCTGACCATCGATTGAGGATGGAGATCTTGTCGCTGAGGAGGACTTCGCCGTCTGAGCTGCGCAGAGGGCTTTGGACTTGGGGTGAGGGGCCGTACACAGCCTTTACAGCCTCGTAGAAACCCCTGAAGTCACCAATGTCGGCGCTAAGCTGGGTTCGTTTGGCGAGGCTAGTCCACCACTCATTTTGGATCTCCCGGAGTTTGCGCTGAAGGTGCTGCATGCGAGACGGAAGACTCATTTTTTCTCTGGCCAGGAAGGCTTTGCAAGGTGAGCCTGGTGGGCAGATCGCTTCTTTGCCAGTAGCTCCTGGATTTCCTGGTTGTTTTCGTCGAACCAGTCCTTGTTTTTCCTGGAGGAGAAGCCCAGTACCTCTTCAGTGGATTGCAGTATGGCCGTTTTCAGCTGATCCCAGAGGGTTTCAGGAGACATGTCCGTGAGGCAGTTTGCATCCTCGAGCTTTGCTTGGAGGTTTGCCTGGAAGTTTCCTCTCACTACGTCTGACTGCAAATTTCCAACATTGAACCTCTTTCTGGGGCTCCCCTGTTCTTGAACTTTGGCTTGAAGTGAAGGTTGAGCTTACAGTGAACAAGCTGGTGGTCAGTGTGGCATTCCACGCTGAGCATGACCCTGGTGTTGAGCACATCTCGTTTGTCTCTTCCTCGCACCAGAACGTAGTCCAGGAGGTGCCAGTGTTTGGATTGGGGATGCATCCAGGTAGTCTTCAGGCTGTCTCTCTGCTGGAAAAGGGTGTTAGTAATGACAAGCCACTGTTCTGCGCAGAGTTCCAACAGGAGGCGCCCGTTGTCATTGCACTTGCCGACACCATGCTTGCCAAGGATTCCTGGCCATGTTTCGGAGTAAGTAACACATCATAAATAACATATCACTTATTAAATATCATGTTACATATGCTAGCCCTGTGTCCCCAGAGTTCAGAAGACTCACAGCTTGGGGGAAAAACCTGTCTCGTAATCTAGTCGCGAGGGCCCGAACTCTTCAGTACCTCTTCCCGGACGGCAGGAGGGAGAACAGATTGCGACAGGGGTGTGTGGAGACCTTCACAATGTTTATGGCTTTCCGCAAACAACGGCCATTATAAATGTCCATCATGGCAGGGAGAGAGACCCCAATAATCCCCTCAGCAGTCTTTACTGTCCACTGCAGGGACTTGCGATCTGGGATGGTGCAGTTCCCGAACCACAGAGTGATGCAGTTCATAAGATGCTCTCCAAAGACACTGCCTCATTTTTATGCACTATTTAATTTTTATAGTAATATTGTAAGATGGTTATAATATATAATACATGCAGTAATGATACTGCCGCCAAACACCAAATTTCATGACTTGCTCAAGACAATAAATTTTGATTCTGATTCAGAACTACATCTAAACATACTACCTACATTGTAAAATGTTGAGGATAGGTGGTAAATCAACACCGCCCCTCTGTTACGTACACTTTACAGGTTCAGATTAAAATCTGTCTTTCACTATTGACAACACACTCAATCGCCTGGGGGGCCCACCATTCCCGGAACTCACCCACCATCCCCTCAGACACCGTGTGCACCCACTCTAACACTGCACGAGCCCAGACGTAACCCTGAAAGAGGGCAGGCAGTCGACTCACCCTGATCCCTTGACTGCCTGCCATTTCAACCTATGAATAGCCAGCTTGGCCACAAGGAGATTCTCCATGCTCCCAACACCCTCCCCAACCCCTGCACTGTTGATCAGGAATATGGGGCTGAGGTGCAGCCAGAACTTGAGGAGCAGCCCCTTCAAGCTCCTTGAAGAGTAGGCAAAGAGGGGCTGCAGCCTCTCGCACTCCATGTACGCATGGTACACCATTTCCTCCTGACTGCGGAAAAGACAGACAGCCGGGGTGTTGAACTGACTGGAAGTGGTTACATGGCGCATACTGCTGGGGTTTACACACTACAATGGCCACGTACTCTGCACACTGACGCACACTGCGTGTTAAATGGGTCAGATGCTTTGCAAGGAGGCAACTTGCCATTGACACCTGGCAGTGAATTGGAATCAGAAACTGGTACCAAGGTGAAACCTGGGGCCACGATCCAGGCCAAACACCAGCCAACCTGCAGGCTTTTACTGGGATCCCTGTAAAAACATCAATGCAAATGAGTTTTGTCATGGTGGTCCCAGCTCACTACTGGATGCACCCCAAGGGAGGGTCCTCGCATTGGACACAGCCCCAGGGAGGGTCTTCACAGCTGCTCAGTCTTCAAATCCACACTGAGGCCTGAGTTCCTTGAGTCACCACTGGCTGTCTGGGGGTGCATAGGTGTGTCCAGCGGTGTGGACCCTCCCTGGAGCTTGTCCAGCACATGGATCCTGGGGCTGGGTCCAGTGGGAGGACCCTCCTTGGGGTTGTGTCCAGTGCATGGACCCTTCTTGAGTCTGTGTCAAGTGTAACAACTCTCCCTGGGGATGCATCCAGTGTGCTAACCCTCCCTGGGGCTGGGTCCATTATGAAGACCTTCCCTGGGGCTGTGTCCAGTGCATGGTCCTTCCCTGGGGACTCTGTCCAGTGTGCAGACCCTCCTTGGGGCTGTGTCCAGTGTTCAGACCCCATCTGGGGATCCCACATCATTTTGGTTCAATCTCTGTGCTGGCCGGTTTGGGAGAACACTCAATGGTCTTTGGATTTGTTTAAGCATCAGTGCGTTCCTAGCTTAAAGTCTTAGTAAGTTACTCGAGGCCAAATCGTCCACAGAACCAACCCTAACCATTCTGGTCACTTCTCACCATTAACTCGGAAATGTTTGCTCTGCATCCCTGACAGTCTGATTTTCTCTGCAGCTGAACACCTGCTGAATTTGAAACAGGATGATAGTGTCTCAGCTCGAGCACTGGGCTAATGAACACAAGCTTCCTTGACAGCGAAACATTTCTGCTCTACGTTAAAAACCATGCCTTCAGAAAATGATTAAAACATGTAAAGTGTTAAATGTATTTATTTACAGATGAAACTGGAAAGGAAGATTTTTGAAAAGCCTTATTTATTTTTCAAGCAAATCCTCAGGGCAGGAGATATTGCAGCAAAGCATTTGTATAGATATATTAATGTTCTGGCTGTGTGAATAGGAAGGCTTAAGATTTTGTGGGAATTATGAGGAGTTTTCCCAATGAATTGAAAGAATTTCTGCTCTGCAGCTCTCTCTGGGAAAGGTGGTCCGGGTGGGAATGTCCCCATTGAGAAGGAGAAGCAGAGTAGATGACCTGACGGGACGGCGACTGAGGGACCCACGTGAGCTACTGGCAGCCAAGCATCGGAGCCGGGATTCGAGTGGGTGCGGAGGGCAAGAAGAGCGCCCGACAGGCCTCAGGGGGGCTGAAGGCTTCCAGATCGTGATGGAGGTTCGGGTGGGTTGCCGATGGATCGAATGGGAGTCTGCACGTCTACAGAGGCTGCGGGAGCACTGGAGGCGAATCCACAGACACTCTGTGACTGTGAGGGCACTCTCTTTTCCTTCACTTTCTCTAGTACTGTACGGAACGTCGGCAACATTGATAGTGATTCTGTTTGCCTTACAGCAGGCAAACATTTAAGTATTATATTTTTAATGTTTTATTACGCAGCAATAAGAGGTACCTTGAATGTTCATCTCAGTGACCAAGCTGCGAGGAGGGCAGGGTTTATGGGTGATCTCCCTGTCTGTGGAGCCCAGATGGTTTACAGAGCTGTGTTGCAGAGGGATTGATGGGTCTGGAGTGGAAGAACTGATTTATTTCTGCAGCAAAGAGCTGATATTCTCAGGCCACTGTGTGAGGCTCAGGCTGGGAGAGGCGGTTCAGGTTACCTGTGGCAGGGCCCTGATGGCTGTGGCACAGCTGGTCTCCTACCCTCCTGCTGATGCCTCTCTCTACCCACCTTGCTACCCCCTCACCATGTAGGAGGTGGTGGGATGACTTTCAGGAGCCTTTATGGAGTCATAGTGAAAATATGATTTAAAATGTTGACTGCGAGAGAGAATGAACCACGTTCCATTCTTTTTTTTCAATTTAACAAGGCGAGAGCAGATCATATTTAAATTTAGAGATACAGCACGGTAACGGGCCATTTTGACCCACAAGCCCATGCCACCCAATTAGCCCTCAACCCCCAGTACATCTTGAATGGTGGGAGGAAACCAGTGCCCCTGGGGAAAACCCACGCAGACATGGGTAGGACGTCCAACCTCCTTAAAGGCAGCGCGGGATTAAATCCCGGTCCTGATCGCTTGTGGTGTAACGGTTTTGTGCTGACCACTATGCCGTCCACGCCTCCCTAATAATGAACTCCTTATCTGGCAAAGCAGTAAAAGACTATTAACTATTGGATATGAGCCTGGTTAACGAATCCCAAGAGTCTTAAGAAATATGAACTTACATGATGTAAGTTTGTTTGAATATTCTGGAAAACTGGAAGCTTTTCATTATTAAAAAAAGTGAGTTGTAAGCCGCAAGACAGACTCTAGGGGTGAGACTAGCTGCTTGTGGAGGTGCTCTTGCTGTAACGGAGTTCTCATGCTTTGCAAAGTGATCAAAACATTTTTTTTGCAGCTGTATTCATGTTTGTTTTCAAGCAACCTCAGGTCCACTCTAACAATAGATTTTTATGGAATGAAACAGATCCGACTGCCAACTTGTCCTTTCCATAGACTCAAGATTCAGGGTAGTAGATTTAGGATGAAGATGAAGAAGAACTGCTTTTTTCCAGAGGTTGAAAGATTAGTTGGTGACTGTAAATTTACCCTGGTGAAAACGGGCGGTAGAGTGTGAGAGTATTAATATAGGATTAGAGTAAATGACAGGTTCTTAGTCAGCACAAACCCAATGGGCAGAAAAGCCTTTGTCCATGACTATGACACCCTGACTCTTTCTCTCTCTCTTTCTCACTCTCTCTCTGCAAATGAAACACACTCAATTTCTCATGATTCTGGTTCTGATGAAGAACGCTTGACTTGAAACAAATCCTTTGTTTTTTTTTTCTCTCTCACAGATGCTGACAGACCTGCTGAGTGTTTCCAGAATTTTCTATTTTTATTTCTACCCTGGTCTTTGATCTGGCAAGCAAGGCATCTGGGAGCAATGATGGATGAAGGGGGCTCGAGTGGGAAATCCCACCATTTGTTTCTGCTCCTGGCCGGGTCACTGATCTTGTCATGCAGCGTGGAAACAGGCCCTTTGGCCCAACTTGTCCACACCAGCCAACATGTCCCATTCACACTCATCTCACCTGCCAGTGTTTGGCCCATATCCCTCTAACCCCATCCTATCCATGTATCTGCCTAAATCTTTCTAAAACATTCAACCATCACCAACCATCTGGCATACACTCTGTTCTCGCTGCTGCCATCAGGAGAGGTGTAGGTGCCACAAGACTCGAACCACCAGGTTCAGGAGCCGTTGTCACCCCTCCACCATCAGACTCCTCAATGACAAACTCAATCAGGGACACATTGATTGTACACATTATTGTTTTTTTTAATCCTCTCTTTATTGCACAGTCAGTTGTTTACATTTGTTTATGTGTGTATTTGTGTAGTTTTTTTTGCACTACCAATAAGTGGTGATTCCGTCTCACCTGCAGGAAAAAGAATCTCAGGGTTGTATGTGATGCCATATATGTATTCTGACAAAAACTCTGAAATCTAGTACCTGACTCAACCATCTCCTTCAGCAGTCCACTCCATACAGCCATCACCCTCTGGCTTCAATTGAATTTCTCAACCCCCCCCCCCCTCTCCCTTCCTCCCTGTGGTCCTTGATTCCCCTACTCCGGGGCAGGGACTCTGTATGTTCACCCAATCAATTCCACTCATGATTTTGTGCAGCACCTTCCCCTAGGATTCAGAACAATGTGAGTTCAAATCTAGCTCCAGAAACTTCATTGCAAACCTAGACTGAGAATCCAGTGCAGTTCTGAAGAAATGGTGAATTGTGGGAGTTTCAGTGTCTGGTGTGATACTAAGACTGGTACAAATAATCCCATGACCCCATTCTGAATAAGCGCAAGGAAGAAATCTACAGTATCCTGATAACATTAAAACAAAACAACACTGCCAATGCCTGGGCTTTCTCCAGGTGGTCCAGTTTCATCCCGCCCTTCCAAAATGTACAGGGTTTGTAGATTAATTGGTGTATTTGGGCAGCGAGGGTTCATGGGCTGGAAGGACTTGTTGGTGGGCTGTATCACTAAATTAAAAAAAGGTTTATTTCTGTTTATGGACAATTGCTCTGTGGAGATTGGTTTGTGCATTTCCATATTACAAAATGGATCTTTCATTGGTTGTCAATCATCACCAATCACCAGTGCATCAGTTAGGTAACAGAAGTCTTGCTTGAGAGATTGGTCCATGGGACTAAAATAAACCCAGAAAATACTGAGGACACTAAGGTTGTGGAGCTGAGTGTTTACATCAGAGTGATATCTGGTTCACACTGAGAGAAGAGGTGTTGTAATCCGATGCACTAACTATGTTTAGAAGACTTTTAGCCAGGCCCTAGGCCGGGAAGGCCTAGAAGGTCCTAATGCAGGCAAATGGACAATAGGTCAGCATGAACATATTGGGCTGAATGACCTGTTTCTGTGCTGCACTCCTGTATGACTCTACATTATGGGCTGAATGGAATATTACAAAGTTGGATGCCAATGTGGGTTGCAGAATTTATGACGGGAGGTTTGGGAGGATATCGAGAGATGAAATGAATGAGCAGTGTGACCGATGAAAAATCTGAGGCCATCCACCTTGACAGAAAAATTAAAAGGCAAAATATTTTCAAGTGGTGAGAGAATGCTAGGCACACAAATGGACTTCGGAAGGACTTGAATGTCCACGTAGAAGACCGTAAATTGTTATTGCTTCAGTGAGGGTGGGCGGTTTTTATTGATTTTCTTTTCTCTATCTCTGTTTCGCATAGTCAGTTTCTTTACATTTTTCTATTGGTTGGGGTAGTGGTTAGTCCAACGCCTTTACAGCGCCAGCGGTTGGGACCTGGGTTTCGATTCCCACACTGTAAGAAGTTTGTACGTTCTCCCCATGTCTGCGTGGGTTTTCCCCGGGGGCTCCAGTTTCCACCCACCGTTCAAAATGTGCCAGGTTAATGGGTTGTAAATTGGGCATCACGGGCTTGTGAGATGAAATGGCCTGTTACTGTGCTGTATGTCCACATCTAATTTTAAATTTACATGTGTATGTTGAGTCAGTATTTTGTTGCACTACCAATAAGTGCTAATTCTGCCTCGCCTGCAGGAAAAAAGCTCAGGGTTGTATGTGATGTCAATAAATCTGAAAAAAATATCTGGTACATTCATGCTGACATTAGCTCTGTGGAGCTTCATCTGGGTCACCTTCCCCCAGAGCACGCTTCACCCTTTAAGCTCAAACCATACCTAATCGTACTTACTTGTGGCAGAGCGTCATTCTCAGAACAGTTGGACATTTTCAGCCACTGTGCAGTTTGAAAAGGAATATCATTTTAATATTTCAGTGTAGCTTCCATTGGGTTTTCTTGTGGAGAAAAGTGATATGGCAAGTGATAGAATTTCATTCACGTTTGCCTGACAGACTAATTTGCTTCCATTATTAACCTGTCACCTATTATCCTGATGTCTACACGATGACGTTCCATGTCAGAGAAGCAGTGGGCATAATTTTGAAAACATTCATACACTCTCTGTTCAAAGTGGGATTACATTCAGTTCTGTTTATTTTATGATTATATGCAAAATTATTCAATTCAATTGTAATAGATCACAGTTTTCACATGTGGAATTGCAGGACTGAAAACACACTTTCTAGTTCACAACTAATGATCAATAATGATGACGTATTCATTTATTCCAAGTTATAGGGGCTACTTCACACACCCCTTGCGGATGACATCAAGTCACCTTCTCCACTTCTTGCTGGTCCAGCCTTAAACCTGATAGGACTCAGAGCTGACACCCGCTTAAGGTGGGGTGTCCAGGTGATCTCAAAAGATGGAACTCAGATCCTCAGATCTCAGGGTTACTCTTGTCAGTTCTGTCATAGGCTGATTTGGTCAAGAGTAACTCCCAGCATTGGTCAACCTACCTAGTATCAATGAAACCCACCAGGACCCTGCAAGGCTAACCAACTGGACCTGTTTCTGCTCCTTGGGTTCAATATTTCCACACTTGTTTTTATGCATCAAACTTCTCACCGCAGGGTCTGGAAATTCTAATTCTCTCTAATTGATGGGTGCTGACTCAATCTATCAGTACAAATTTGGGAAACTCCTCTAACACAAGCAAGGGATATTCATTCTGCCATTAATTCCAATGGCTGGAGGAGTGGATGTGTTTGAAGACAACTGCCTCACCGAGTTCTCCTCTTTCTCTGCGCCCCCCCACCCACATCCAAGGAAATGGAATCATCGTCTTAGAGAGTTACATACAGCATGGAAATAAGCCCTTCGGCCTACTGACCCTTGAACCTTTGCTTCAATTGCCACTCACTTATTGACTAGCGACAATTTGCAGTGGACAATTAAACCAACAAGCTGCATGTCTTTGGGATGCAGGGAGGGGAACCCATAGAATAACAGGTAGAATGTGCAAACTCCACACAGTCACCAGAGGTCAGGATTGAACTGGTGAGGGACCAGCTGTGTCACTATGCTGTTCTCACCTTGGACCAGACTGCAGCCAAGAGGCTGAACTTGCTGAGATCATCAATGGTTTCCAAATCAGGGCAAGGAGTGGATTCTCCCCTTAACTCAAATCCCCAACAGGAAGACCAGGAAGAAGGTGAGTTGTTATTTAATTTTGAAATACGTTTTGTTTAGGCCATTTGATGGTTCTTAAGATATTTTATTTTTATTCTATATTGAATTCTCTATTTTAACAAATTCACTTATGGCAATTGTAATGCTTTTTAAGTGCCCCTTAATTCCAGACATGTTTAAAAACTATTACAGAGCCTTGACATTTTGACAGCAAAAGGGAGCTCTGGGACGGGGGGGGGGCATGGTTTCTCCTGGGGTCTCGCAGGATGTGATTGGTGGTCATCTTGCGTGGCTGACTGTATTTGAACCTCGTGAGCAGGCGGTAAAACAAGCACGTTAATAGGCGCTTTCGGCCCACAAGCCTGTGCTGCTCAATTACACCCAATTAATCTAAAACTTAGTACATTTTGAAGGGTGGGGGAGGAAACTGGAGCCCCCAGGGAAAACCCACACAGACACGGGGAGAAATATACAAACTCCTTACAGATAGCGCGGGATTCGAACCCTGTTCCTGATCCCTGGTGCTGTAAAGATGTTGCACTAACTGCTACTCTAACTGTGCGACCCTGCCAACATATTTTAAAACTGTGTTTTATATATTATGCTTTCCCTTTCTTTCCTTCTTAATTCATTTAATTTAGCCTATTTCTCTATTCATTTTTAAAAATCTAATATGATTGAATTTATTGGTTTTCGTTCTTTGCTGCTTACATTTTACTCTTAAGTGTCATTGGTATCAGGGACAGACCTTGGCGCCATTAGATCTCAGATGTGGGTTTCAGCCAGCCAGTGACCAGTGTAC
Organism: Narcine bancroftii; assembly: GCF_036971445.1. Classification (NCBI taxonomy): domain Eukaryota; kingdom Metazoa; phylum Chordata; class Chondrichthyes; order Torpediniformes; family Narcinidae; genus Narcine; species Narcine bancroftii. Next base: position 48,141,361 of record NC_091482.1, read on the forward strand.
GCTTACAGTTCTCTCAGGTGCCTGAACAGTGCAAGAGTCCTGCTGATGTCCACCTCAGCAAGTTCAAACCATGGGTGTCAGTATGTCTGAATTACGGGCACGGTCAGCAAACAATTCAACCAGTTTGCAACTTTTGCCCATTGGGAGGGGAATGGAGGGCTATGGTCCAGGCACAGGTCAATGAAACAAGGCGGAAAAGTAGTTCGGCATGGACTAGATGGGGTGGAGGGCCTATTTTTGTGATGTGTTGTTCTATGGTTCTAGGAATTTAGGGAATGGGGAAGAGGGAACACAATTGTTTTATTGCTTGGTTCATTTCTCTCTCTGCGACAGGTCCGTTGAATTCACTGAATGGCTACACGGAGCCCATCTCCCTTTGGCCTTAAACCGGTTATGTCCCCGGTGGATGCAGAGTCGTGGAACCAAATAAAACCCCTTACGGTGATGAACAAGTTGCTGAGCATCCCCTCAAGGTCAGCCTGTGGAGGACAGTAGTCAGTCCACACCGAGGCTCGATGGGGCTGGACCCAGCAGACAGGTGAAGCTCCTTCATTAACAGAAGAAACCCTCCCCAGTAAAAGATAAAACATAGAACCCCTGTGTCAATTCCTAACAGTTCCAGAAGCCATCATTGCTTTAAATTCTGGGGCCAAAATACAGCTAATATCCAACACTGCTCTCTGTGGCCATTGTCGGTGTGCTACCTTGCCAGTAATCAGTTTTTTTTTAAATCTCAGAACGTTCCAGTTAACGTTCCATAAACGTGCAGACAGTCAGTCTGCAGACTATTTAACTCCTTCCCACACAGTGCTTTTATGATGGAGTTATCTGTATGTTTTCAATAGTCAAAGTGAAACACTGCACAGCGGGAGATTAGGCAAATATTTTAACTGGTTGCTCACTGGTGAAGATAAAAACCTTAGGGTCTGATACGTGTAAACCCATGGATTGAGCGCACGAAAGGTTAAAACAGTGATAAATATCGGTCTCAAATGCACATACTGATCTGAGACTTTAGACGTTTATCCAGACTCTTTGCTGCGTGTATGATAGCATTAGGACTTCATTGTGCAAATTGGAACCACGATGACCAGAACCACAGTACACACAGCTGCTACAATTAAGGCGGCAATCTTACAAAGTTTTGCCCTTCTGAATTCTGCCTCTTTCCGTTTCAGCAAGGAATCGTATCCTGGGGTGTAGATATCCTCCATCCAGTATTCTAAGTTATTAGGATTCAAAGATTCTTGATTCTGTAAGGAGAAAGAAAGTCCTCTTAATGTCATCTTAGGCAGATCACACGAAGCAGAGGGGGTTACCTAAAACGATAGCGGCTCGATGCCACTAAATCCAAATGAAAGTAAATCCTCGTGGGTTAACAGTGAGTCAATAACTTCAGAACAAGAAAGTAGGGGGTAGAGATAGACCACTCAGTCAGATCTTGCTCACTCCCCACTCACACCACCCTCTCGTTTGTCATTTCTGTCACTCCGTTGACCGACGCAAATCAATCCCTACCTTGACTGAGGTCGTCAGCCTCTGGGGTGCACAGTTCCAAGGATTCGCAACCCATAGCCTAAAGAAATCTCTGAAAGCAAAATGTTGCTGAGGGCAGAACATACTGTAAAGTGTAAGGAAAATAGGGTATTTGGGCCTTCCTGTTGGGGCTGATCTGCCTCCTTGGGGCCAGCACTATCCCTACATCCCTTCACGTCCAGCCATCCACCGATCTCGGGTTCGAATTAAGTCAGTGACCATCATCGGAGCGGAGATTCCAAAGGTTCACCACCCACAACCCCCCCCCCCCCCCCGCCCCAATGAGTGGAGAAACATTCTCCCACATTAAATGACCCACAGCTAGTTCTGAGCCAGTGACCCCTGGTCCTTGATGCTAGAGCCAGGGATAACATTCTCATCAAACCCAGGAAGAATTTTAGAGGATCCAGATAGATCATGTTTTATTCTTCCAGACTGTGGAGGATACTGTCTTATGTTCCTCATCCTCGCCTCATATGGTCGACCCATCATCACTGGAGCCAATCCAGTGAATTTTTGCTGCATTCCATCTATGACTCTCTGACAGGGGGACAACAGCTGTTTGCAACCCTCCAGTTGTGGCCTCACTGAGACCCCGGACAACTGCTGCAAATTCCATAAACTTAAGTAACACAGAAAATGTTGGGGCTTCTCAGTAGATCAGGGGAGCATCTGTGGAGAGAGGAAAAAGAGTTAATGTTTCTGGTCCGAGGCCAGTTCTGATGACGCTTACTGCTCTTATCATTCTTGAAGAATTTGGAAACTGCACCTCAGCCCGAGGATCTTGCTCATCTCAATGAAACCACCTCATTCACACGTGGAAAGAAGATGGCAAATGGAGATGAATGATTTCATCCAAAACGCGGTGGAACCAAATTTCACCGAATCATCTGAGAGGAGCTGGGCTTGAATGCAACATTGCAGCCATGAAGTAGACGCTGGGAGAGAGGGAATGCATTGAAGGTCAAGGTCAGAAAGAATGTACCAAACGGCCTCCCTCATTCAGTAAGGCTCTATGATTTGATTCAGGCATTTCTGCCCAGAATGCATTGCTTTGTACTACTTTCTTTTTTGGATGATCTATTCAGCTGAAAATACAAGTTCTCTGAATCCTATGTGATATCTTTGTCAAGGAGATAAAGTTGAGTGATTAGACCAGGCAAGGTTGGTCACAGGGAAGGAAGATAGGGGCCTGAGGAATGGAAAAGTAAATGCACCCCTCCAAATCAGCAGTGTCACCTTCTGGAGGCAGGGATTGTCAGAGAGTCATGCAGCGTAGAAACAGGCCCTTCAGCCCAACTTTCTCATTCCGACCCACCCACATCCACATGCCTGGGTTTGGCCCATATCCCTCTAAAGCCATCCAGTCCAATTTTTTCTTATACATTGTAATAGCACCTGGCTGACCTAAATGCAAACTATAGGGCAAGTTTATAATCCTACAGTTTCAAGTATCCCGCACCCCTTCTGTCTCTCCATCTAACTCACCCAGGTCCTTTCTCACACCATCTTCTTCTGAACAATTCTCCAACCCTCCCCACCCCCCACCGAGCCTTGTTACCCAGTTTCTTTCCCCTCCCCAGCTGGTTCCAACACCCACACATGCCTCCTACTGGGTCCCCCCACCTTACCTGGTCTCACTCATCAATTCTCATCAGATCCCACCCTCTGCAGTCCCCTTGTCGGCTCCACACAACACCATCTCATCTGGACTCACCTATCACTTGCTATCTCCTACCTCTCCCCACCCACTCCACATCCCGTCTCCCCCCCCTCCCACCCCACTGGCTGGGTCTTGATGAGGGAGGGTGGGGAGAGGCCAGCTTTAACTCGCTGCTTATCCACGCAATGAAGGCAACTTTTGCAATGGCCAGCAGGAACTTATAATGATGAGGAGAGAGGAGAGGAGGTAACAATCAAAGCAAAAAAGCCCATCTCATCTGGATCCACCTCCTGCCTCTCCCCACCCACCCCACATCCGCCTCCCACTCCTTTATACTCGTGCTGCCCTGATGAAGGTTCCTAACCCAAAACATTGACCTTTTCCTTCCGTTACTCATCACAGAGCACCTACGCCATGGGGATTATTTAAAGTGGTATGCGAGTGGGGTTGAGAACCACTGCTCTAATCAGATGGTGCAGGTTTAAGGGGAGGAGTGAGAGGTTTAGAAGGGCTGCAGGAAGAATTTCCACCCCCCCCCCCCCCCACCCCAATACCCAGACAGTGGTTTGAGTTTAAAATGCAAGAGTAGGTTACATGCAAACACTTCAAAACAGATCTTATTTAAAATACTGGAGCTCTGCCCCATGGTAGAAGTATCGGCTCCAGAGCTTTTGCAAGGGCGCTCAAGAAACTTCACTAATGGATTGTCATTTGCAAAAGGCAACAGATGAAAGAGCATGTTGGAGCCACTATTGTCTGGGAGAGAACTTGCTGTTCTGAGTTAAATAGGCTTTTCTCTCACAGAGAGAGAGAGAGAGAGAGAGAGAGATCACTTGCACAGTGTTACAGACAGCAGCTGGGACTGGAACAGGACAAGCTGGCAAGCTTTTGGAAAACCCCATTTGGAAGACAGGTTGTGAGTTCTAATTCAGCCTGGTCAAAGCCCTTGTGGTTCATACAAGAAGAGAGAACTGTCTGTCTAATGTTTCACTTGGAATAAGTGAAAAAGAAAGGAACTCTGTAGTGACCTGAAAGAAAGAGGTCATCATCTAGAGAACCCTGAAGGGGTAAGTTCCATCAGTAAGACACTGAAGTGACTGATTAAAAAGGGACAACAAATCTCTCTCTGAAAACTGACAAGAACCTTCCAGAGCGGTAACCATTTACCTTTCAAGCACCAAAACTGGTGAATTTTATATATGTTAAATTCTGTGCACAGTATAAGAATTGCCTGCAACCAGTGAACTTGGAGGAATGAGAAGCGAGATTGGACTGAGAACCAAAGAACTTTTCTGAATTTACACACACATTACGTACACGTGCAGTTAGAATTAGAAGGGGGTTAAGTTAGGTTAAGTAAGTCAATAGAGATAAGTTAAAGTTTGATTCTATATTCATGTTTAAAGATAATTAAAAGCAACTTCTGTTTAAGTAAGTATTTGTTGTGGTGAATATCGATTACTGCTAGGTTTTGGGGTCCTCTGGGCTCGTAACAACATTGACTCAGCTATATTTTTGCCCTGCCAATAAGTGTTAACTTTGCCACACCCGCAGGAAAAAGAATCTCAGAATTGAATTTGATGTCATATATATATATATATATATATTCTGACAATAAATCTGAAATCTGTAAATATGTAAAACTCTGCAGTACATTGACGGTTTGCTATTCAGTCTGGTCTCATGAAGTACCTAAAGGTTATTGTGGCTAGAAGTCAACATAAGTTTCAGGGCAAAATTTGATAGCTTTGTTCGGAGACACAGATTATTAATTATGAGAGGGTGAACAAACTCAACCACCACATCCAGGGCTGATGTTCCTGCAGCTGATCGACCTCTTTCAATCCAGTCCTCTGAATCTACCTACCTCTCTGAGCCTGACTCGACAAAATTTTAAAAGCTATACACTGTGAGGAGTTTGAGGAGATTCGGTACGTCACTGAAGACTCTCGAAAACTTCTACAGGTGTATTGTGGAGAGCATTCTGGCTGGTTGCATCACTGTCCAGTATGGAGGCGCCAACTCTCAGGACAGGAAAAAAACTCCTTAGAGGTTCGTTAACTCAGCCAGAGACACCACGGACATCAGACTTCACTCCTTCGAGGGCATCTACAAGAGAAGGTGTCTTAAGAAAGCAGCCTCTATCCTCAAAGACCCCCACCACCCAGGCCATGCCCTCTTCACTCTGGTGCCATCAGGAAAAAGATGCAGGAGAGTGAAGACGAACACTCAGCGGCACAAGGACAGCTTCTTCCCTGCTGCCATCAGATTCCTGAATGATCAATGAACAAGACACTGCTTCACTTTGACTTTTTCTTTCACTATTTCTTTGATATTTAATTTGTAAGGTGGTTTATATAAAGAAATGTTTGCACTGTGATCCTGCCACAAAACAACAAATTTCGTGACATGCTCATGACAAATAGTTCTGATTCTGGTTCTGACAGTGACAGATACTAATGCTGGACCTCACCTGGATTTCCAGAGATGATAACTTTACCTTTTCACTGATGTTCCGGGTGTACTCCTCAATGGCCCAAGATGGCTGAGGCTGCTTTTGCTCCAGGACCTCAGTCAGACGGAGATCCGTGTACAGTGGGTTGGTCTTCATGTGGGATTTCATAGAATTGGGGTACACATGTGGGCTGAAGACTTGTTCAATTAAAAGAGAATCTTTCCCGAGTTTTGATGGCCGTTGTGATTGTGCAATGATGCAGCGGCGATCTGCCTGGAGGAGAAATTCAAGGATTGAAAATGCCATCTCATTAGAATCTGCAGTGATGCAAATAAAAAAAAAGATTTGGCGTCAGTGGAACGTGGTGGAACCCAGAAGCAAGGGTGCCACGGTTTGTGCAACGCTGCTACAGCACCAGTGACCGGGGTTTGAATCCTGCCCTGTCTGTAAGGAGCTTGTACGTTCTCCCCGTGTCTGCGTGAGTTTCCTCCAGGGGCTCTGGTTTCCTCCCACCGTTCAAAGCGTACCGGGTGGTGGGGGGTGGGGGGAGGGTTGTAGGTCAATTGGGTGTAAAAGGACCTGTTATCATGCCGTATGTCTAAATAAATGTAAAAATTTACTTCATGACAACCAGGTAGTAGTCCAACAGAAGATATGAAATAGGGCAAAAAGTAATCTGCTGGAGGAACTCAACAGGGAGGTCAATGTTATGGGCTACAACCCTTTATCATCAGTTTTGACTAGAAGCACAGGGCTGAATGGCCTGGTTGTAGTATTCTATGGGCCATAAATGCTGACAATTCTTTTCTCCCACTTATGCTGTCCGCCCTGCTGAGCTCCTGCAGCGGATTACTTTTTGCTCCACATTCCAGCGTCTGCAGTCTCGTGAATCCCCAGAAGATTTGAACTTATCGCGGTTTCTCTGGCTGAAGGGTCAATGATGTGATGCTATTACTGAAAAGTCTTGAAAAGATGTATTGGTCTACGGAACTGCAAAATTCAATCTGGACTAACTCCATTCAACCCTAATCATTCAGTCTGTTGAGGTTAGAAAATAAATCGAGTTCCACAAAAACTATATAAATCTAAAGCAGAAATCTCGGAATGTGCCTCAGATGTGGTGTGGAGGTTGAAACCTTCATCCACTCCACCTGGCTGTGTACAAAGGTGAGATCCTTCTGGGAGGACCTGGGGGACATGCTGAAAAAAATTACCAAGGTAGATTTTCCACAGGATCCAGAATTGTACCTTTTGGGAAACATTATGGACGTGTGTTGTAAACTGTCCAAGTACCAAATTCAGTTTGTGAAGGTCGCCTTGGTGTTAGCCAGGAATCGTATAGCGGTCATGTGGAAGTCCGACTCCCAACTAAACATTACACGATGGAATACGGAAATGCAGAGTTTTATTCCTCTGGAGAAAATCACATACAATTTAAGGACACATTCATTAGGGTATGGAAGCCTTATCCGCAACATAAGGGACACAGATATGGTTACACCCCTTCCAAATAGATCCCTACTAATAGTGGAATGATTGATATCAATGAAATGGGCTATGGTGCAGACAACTTGCTCTTGTTTCAGATCTTTTTCATTTTACTTTATGTTATTCTGGGTTTATATTTTATTCATTTAAGGGTCTATAGGCCTTTTGGCTCTTTATGTTTATTTAATATACATAATCTTTTCCTTGTTATATTAGGGTCTGGGAGGGAAGGGAGAGGGTTGGGCGGGGGCGGGGAATGGACTCAATGTAATAAATCATTGTTGAGAAAGATTGTATTATTATTTTGGATTTGTGTGAGTCTTGGGAAAATCAAAAATGAAATATCCAAAAAAAAAAGAAAATAAATTGCACTTATGATGTCCAGTTATGATATTTACTGCTCATATTGAGTGAGCAAATTCAGGACATGAAGGACTGCCATGTGACACTCTAGATATTGTGGACGAACCTACATTGGCACACTATTTTCCTTGGAAGTTTAAAGGAAAGACTATCTCCAACAGAGAGTCTAACAACCAACCCTTACCATTCAATGGCATCACTGTTGCCAAGTTTCCCCCACCTTTATTGGCTACGAGGGGGGGGGGGGGTCACAGTGACCAGAGACTCAGCTCGACTGGCCACAAACATACCGTGGCTACAACAATAGATGCTAGATAACTTCCAGCAAATAATTCACCTCCTACACCTTAAAGTGTTTTCAAAATCTACAAGGCAGGAGTGCGAAGGAAGAGTGTCTTCCATTTGGAATGATCATGGATTGCAGGAGGAAATCAGAGAATATGATCCAGTCCTCATTGAGGGGTCAAATTCCTGGGTGCCAACATCTATGAGGATCTGTCCTGGGGTCTCCATGTCGATGCAATTGCGAAGAAGGCTCACCAGTGGCTTTACTTTGAGAGAAGTTTGAGGCAATTTGGTATGTCACCAAATTTCTGCAGCTGTACCATGGAGAGCATTCTGACTGGTTGCATCACTGTTTGGTACAGAGATACCAATGCACAGGACAGGAAAAGGCTTCAGAGAGATGTGAACTCGGACTGTAACATCACATGCACCAGTCCACTCCATCGAGGACATCTACAAGAGGCAGTGTCTTAAGAAAGCAGCCTCTATCCTCAAGGATCCCCACCACCCAGGCCATGCCTCTTCACTCTGCTACCATCAGGAAGGATGCACAGGAGGCTGAAGATGACCACCCAATGGTACAAGGGCAGCTTCTTCCCCCTCTGCCATCAAATTCCAGAATGGACAATGAACCACAGACACCACCTCAGTGTCTCCTATTTTCTTACACCATTTATTTAGTTTGAAATGTAATTTATAGCAATATTTGCAACGCTGCTGTTAAAAAAAAAACACATTCATGACAATCAATTGTGATTCTGAGTTTCTGTGGGCCTGGATGAATGCAGTCCAGCACTCAAGAAACTCCAGATCAAAGCAACACACAAAAGGTTGGAGGAACCCCATGGATCAGACAGCAATTTGTGGAATCTAACACCTGGTCAACATTTTGGGCTGAAACCCTTCACCACGAAACGTTGACTGTCTTATTACCTTCAGCAGATGCTGCCTGCTGTGCTGAGTTGCTCCAGTTTTACAGCATCATCAGACATTCCTGCTTGCCCCAAGGCCAAAGGAGCCTGTTGGACTGGCATCCCATCAACCACATCCCCCCCCCCCCCCCAACATCGCCTGTGCGCAGCGGCTGCATGGCGTACCATCCGCAAAACACCAGCAGCACTCCCACACCCATGGTCCCCTCCACCAAGACGGACACAGCAATGGCTGAAGGAGAACATCGCCTGCAGGCCCCACACCATTCTGAGTTGGATCTGCATTTGCTGTTTCTGCCTCGTTGCTGGCCTACACACTTCAAAGTAAATACCTTTTCCATTGGTGAAGATGTTAGACATCCGTTCATGGGAGGGAACAAAATAGTACAGAGCAGTAAGGAGAAGGTTAGAATGCAAACAAAAAAGTTTGTAGCAAGTATTTGAATATGGATGGGTAGGTGATAGAGAAGGGAAATGCTCTGGAAGAAGATGAAGGGCAATTGGCAGGAAAAGTAAATAATGTTGTTATTAAAGATGAGGGAAAACAGGGATTAAAAATTGGGAAATCTCTGAAATTCATATATTTTAATGCCAGGAGTATTGTAAAAAAGGTGGATGAGCTGAAGGTGTGGATTGATACTTGGAAGTATGATGTGGTAGCGATTAGTGAGACATGGTTGCAGGAGGGATGTGACTGGGTTTCGTTGTTTTAGGTGTGATAGAGTCGGAGGGGCAAGAGGAGGAGGGGTTGCATTGCTTGTCAGGGAAAATATTACAGCGGTGCCTAGGAAGGATAGATTAGAGGGCACATCCACGGAGGCTATTTGGGTGGAACTGAGGAGTAGGAAAGGAGAGGTTACACTTGTAGGGGTGTATTATAGACCACCCGGAGGGGACCGATACCTAGAGGAGCAAATCTGTAGAGAGATAGTAGATATTTGTGATAAGCACAGGTTTGTAATTATGGGAGATTTTAATTTTCCACATATAGATTGGGAAACACATTCTGTGAAAGGACTGGATGGGTTAGAGTTTGTGAAATGTGTGCAAGATAGTTTTTTACAACAATATGTAGAGGTGCCAACCAGAGAAGGAGCAGTGTTAGATCTACTGTTGGCAAATGGGATGGGTCAAGTGACGGAGGTTAGTGTTGGCGAGCACTTTGGGTCCAGTGATCATAATGCCATCAGCTTCAATGTCATTATGGAAAGAGAGAAATCAGGGCCAAGGGTTGAGGTTTTTGATTGGGGAAAAGCTAGATTTGAGGAGATGCGAAAGGACTTGCAGGGTGTGCATTGGGACAATTTGTTTTATGGGCAGGATGTAGTAGAGAGATGGAAGTCTTTTAAAGATCAGATTTTGAGAGTGCAAAAGCTTTATGTTCCTGTTAGGTTAAAAGGAGGGGCAAAAGGTTTGAGAGCCGTGGTTTACAAGGAATATTGGAAACTTGGTTCGAAGAAAAAGGGAGGCGTACATTAGATATAAGAAGCATGGAGTTAAGGAGATGTTTGAAAGATACATTTAATGTAAGAGGAATCTTAAGAGAGGAATTAGGAAAGCTAAAAGAAGGTACGAGGAAACTATGGCAAGCAGGATGAAAACTAATCCAAAAGAGTTCTACAAATATGTTAATGGTAAAAGGAAAGCTAAAGACAAAATTGGTCCCTTAGAAAATCAGAGCGGAAAACTGTGTGTGGAGCCTAGAGAAATGGGGGAGATATTGAACAGTTTCTTTTCTTCGGTATTCACTAAGGAGAAGGATATTGGGAGATGTGAGATAAAAAAAAGCAAATTGGGTAAATATGGGGAATATAGAGATTACAAAAGATGTAGTTTTAGGACTTTTGAAGAATATAAAGGTGGATAAGTCTCCGGGACCAGACGGGATCTTCCCCAGGACATTGAGAGAAGTGAAGGAGGAAATAGCAGAGGCTCTGGCAGTAATTTTCCAAATGTCATTAGATATGGGGATAGTGCCGGAGGATTGGCGCATTGCGCATGTGGTTCCGTTATTTTAAAAGGGTTCAAGGAGGAAGCCTGGCAACTATCGGCCTGTAAGTTTGTGTCTGTGGTAGGTAAATTAATGGAGAAAATTCTTAGAGATAGTACTTATAAACATCTGGATAGACAGGGTCTGATCAAGAGCACTCAACATGGATTTGTGGGAGGAAGGTCATGTTTGACCAATCTGATTGAATTTTTTGAAGAGGTGACTAGGAATGTGGATGAGGGTAGCGCAGTGGATGTTGTCTATATGGACTTCAGTAAGGCCTTCGATAAGGTACCACATGGAAGGTTAGTTAGGAAGGTGCAGTCTTTAGGTATAAATTTTGAGATAGTCAAATGGATTGAACATTGCTGAAAGGGAGAGGCCAGAGAGTGGTAGTGGATAATTGTCTGTCAGGTTGGAGGCCGGTGACCAGTGGTGTGCCTCAAGGATCTGTATTGGGCCCATTGTTGTTCGTTATATACATTAATGATCTAGATGATGGGGTGGTGAATTGGATTAGTAAATATGCAGACGATACTAAGATAGGTGGAATAGTGGATAATGAAGAAGGTTTTCAAGGATTGCAGAGGGATTTGGGCTGCTTAGAAAAGTGGGCTGAAAAATGGCAGATGGAATTTAATGCTGATAAGTGTGAGGTGCTTCATTTTGGTAAGAAGAATCAGAACAGGACATACGTGGTAAATGGGAGAGCATTGATGAATACAGAAGAGCAGAAAGATTTAGGAGTAACGGTACATCATTCCCTGAAGGTAGAAACTCACGTGAATAGGGTGGTGAAGAAGGCTTTTAGTATGCTGACCTTTATCAATCATTGCATGGAATATAGGAGTTGGGAGGTGATGTTGAGATTGTATAAGACGTTGGTGCGGCCTAATTTGGAGTTCTGTGTGCAGTTCTGGTTGCCTAATTATAGGAAGGATATAAACAGAGTGGAGAGAGTGCAGAGAAGGTTTACCAGAATGTTACCTGGGTTTAAGCATCTAGAGTATAGGGAGAGATTGGACAGATTAGGTCTTTATTCTTTGAAGCGTAGAAGGTTGAGAGGGGATTTGATAGAAGTATTTAAGATTATGAAAGGGATAGACAGAGTGGATGTGGATAGACTATTTCCGCTAAGAGGAGGAAAGATTAAAACAAGAGGACATGAGTTAAGAATTAAGGGGCAGAGGTTTAGAGGTAACATGAGGGGGAACTTCTTTACTCAGAGAGTGGTAGCCGTGTGGAATGAGCTTCCGGGAGAAATAGTGGCGGCGGAGTCAATTGTATTATTTAAGAAAAGGTTGGACAGGTATATGGATGAGAAGAAGATGGAGGGTTATGGGCATTGTGCAGGGAGGTGGGACTAGAGAGGGGTGTTTGGTTCGGTGTGGACTAGAAGGGCCTAATGGCCTGTTTCCGTGCTGTAATTGTTATGTTATGTTATGTTTCCAGATGTGCTTTGCTTGTTATCAGATTGATTCAAACATTGTGCTATCCTGTGTCCTGTTAACGTGCACCCCACCCCTTGCCCCTTCCTTCCTCCTCTCCTCTCCACCCTCTCTTTCCCCTCACCTTTTAATTCAGGTGCCTGTCTGCTTTTTTGCTTATACCTTGAAGAAATGCTGAGGGTTTGAAACATTGGTTATCTTTTACTTCCTGCAGATGGTACGAGACCTGTTGAGTTTCTCCAGCACTTTTGTCTATTGCACTACAACCCCAGCCTCTGAAGGCTTCCCAGTTTAAAACTGGCACCAATCCAGACTGCAGATTGTCACTAGTGGCTTGGATTTCTTGTCAACATGATGGATGATATAATGAACAGCTGATGCATATATCAGTGTTCTGAAGCTTGGATGTCAAGAACAGTGGTCTGGTATGGTGTGGCAGTGGTTAGTTTGGGGAACACTAGTTTTAATACAGCCAGTATATGTGGTGATAAGCATATGTTATCTCATGTGTCATGGAAGAAGGCTATCTGGCCCTTTTGAGTCTCTGCCATTAAGTCATCCCACCAGGAATGTATGAGGAGCTCTGTTCCCTCACACCAAGCTAGCAATAAAGTCCAGTCCTATTCTTGATGATGGGCTCAGATACTGCTGAATTTCCATAGCACCTTTGTGCATCGTACTTGACCCCAGCAACTGCAGCAATTGGTTGAACAACAATAAAGGCCGGTCCTATTCTAGCCTTCAGGATGTGAATATTTGAGACAAAGGTAAGAAACACTGGAAACTGTCAGTTGTCAGGGCAGCGTCTTTGGAGAGAGATTTAGTTTAAAGACCACAGAGTGAGAGTTCTGTGCATTTGCAACATTTTCTCCTTTCGTTCTCCAGATTTTCAGCATTTCCATTTGGTTGAGTTTATTTACTTTTCATTCTTAAAGCTGTATCTTTGAGTCTAAGTTCTGAATCTAGGTGTTTCTATGTGGCTGGATTCTGTTTGGAGATGAAAGATGAACATGAATGAGGAGAGTCCACTTATCCAAAGTTCTATCCCCTCCAGTAAAAACAGCCAATGAAAGATTGACCACTACAGCCAAATTACCACCACGGACCAGGCTAAGGTTTGGGAAAAATCCTTGCTCACTTCTCCCTCACAGGCAGCTTGACTGCGGATTGGTTACAGGTCAATGTGCTCATAGAAAAGCAGACGACATTTGTGGACGAACAATGTGGAATGGACAACCCTAATGGGATTGTTCTCAGAGTTGGCAAAGGCTTGATGGGCTGAATGGCCTGTCTATGTCACAAAGAAAGAGGAATTACGGGACTAATCACTCCGCTAAGGTTCAGGGTATCTTCCTCAGAATTCTCCTTCATGCAGTCCATTAATCTCACAGATTTTATGACAGCATGTCTTTGTCAAACATCTCACCCCACTGCTCTTACAAGAGTGAAGCAATATTATAGGCCATAGAAATGGAAGACTCAAATTGGTCAATTGCCACTAATTCAAGGAAATATTCTTTGAACGTCCAATAATAATGATATCCACAGAGGCGGGTGCTGACATTTGAAAAGACTAAGCAAGAGTCCATTACATTAGATAATAATGGGCAATTCGACATGAGCAGATTTCAGAGATTCTCAATTATAACTTAGCAAAGATGCACTTGAACTACTCTGAACCAAAGGCAACTCCCGCCCATAACCACAGACAGCCAGTTACTGTTTGAAGTTGAACAGATAAAGACTATTTCCATCTTAATTCTATCAGCCTAAAGGTTGGCTTCTCCTTCCTTCGTGTGAATCTATCCTAAAGATTCATAAAACAAGTGCAGATCTCGCACAAATAATTATTTGATAATCACAGACAATTTGCATAATTCTTCTAAGTTTAAATGGATAACCATGATAAACTAAGTGGCAAAGTTATACTTTATTGTACAGTCAGGCAATCAATAGCCATCCCCGAGGCTGAAGAGAGAGTTTGGGTAATGATGGGTAACCGAACGGAATGGCTCAGGAGACATCATTGCACGCAGGGGTGCAGCTACAAGTGAGGGATGGGTACAGGAATGGTTGAGGTATGAGGGACCCACACGTGGTGTAGGGATGTGTCCATTGTTGCGTGATGAGGGAGTTCACATGGTGGAGGTATGAACGAGCTCACATGGTGTAGGGATGGGTCTGCATTTGGGTGATGAGGGAGGTCACATGGAGTAGGAATGGGCCTCCCAGTGTGCATATCCATCATTCTCCATTCCCAGTAAGAATGTCAAGTAGGGGTCTCCAAGATTGCAGCAACTAATCAGAGATGTGACCATGGAGTGAGAGGCAGAGGTCTCTTGTCCAGTCTTTCTCTCCCAACTCTGGATGGGTTTGTGGGTCTGATGTGTGTATCTCCTGTCCTGCAGTGCCCAGTACAAGGAGCACCGTACCAAATCGGTGGCATATTTTGCATGCTCAGCTAAGGCAGTCAGTGAACGATATGCTCTTTTTTGAAATGCCTCAGTCTAACTCCAAATTACTGAGCCAAGCTGATTTTTGATGGCAATTATCATTGATGCGAAACATTATTTGGAGAGAAGAACCTCTGTGAGTTCTGCTGGCCAGCTGTCACATCTGCATCATATCACATGAAGAGGTAATGCACGTTGAGAGCAAATGTGGAGATGTTCCCTGCAGTGGGAGAATCTAGGACCAAAGGGCACAGACTCAGAATGAAAGGATGTGCCTTTAGAACAGAGATGAGAATTCTTTTCCAGCCATGGAATTCGCTCCCACAGATGGCTGTGGAGGCTAAGTCATTGGGTAGATTTAAAGCAGAGGTTGACAGGTTCCTGATTTTTAAAAAAAATTTAGACATAGAGCACGGTAACAGGCCATTCTGGCCCACGAGCCCGTGACACCCAATTATACCCAATTAACCTAGAACCCCAGGATATTTTGAAGGGTGGGAGGAAACAGGAGCTCCCGAAGGAAACCCATGCGGACACGGGGAGAATGTACAAACTCCTTACAGATAACACCGGATTTGATCCCCGGTCGCTGGTGTTGTTCTAACTACCATTACTAAAGGCAGAAGGCAGGAGAATGTGGTTGAGAGGAAAAATGCATCAAGCCATGATCTGAATGGTGGAACAGACTCAAAGGGCTAAATGGCCTAAATCTGCTCCTCCATATTATGGTCTTAAGTTGGAAGAGGGAATTCAGTTAGAAAATGAATATTAAATACAACAATTTTACATGTTTACAGGGTCAGAGGGTCTGGGGTGGGGAGGGATAACACATCCAGACTTTGAAGATGCTGAAAGCTAAATAAGCTTTTAACAAATCAGAAGGGATAATTAAGTCAGTGATTTTAGTGAGAGACACGCAGGAGTAAAATCAATACATTATGGGATTCTTTCTTTCTTCTTCTAGCTCTCCATCCCAGAGGATGATGATGGTTCCTTCCAGTCAATTTGTGGGGTTTTGATAAAAGGATAACATACTCCTCAGAAAGGAACAGCATGTGCGTGAATGGATTTGGAGGAGTAGGGGGGTTGCAGACCCACCCTCTCGACATCCCCTCCTGGATCCAGCAGCATGGTGAGGTCCAAGACGAATGGGGGAAGTTCTGTGGCGGTGAACGGCCAGAACAAGCTTTGATGCAAGGGAGGCCCTTTCCGCAACTTCCCGTGTTTACAAGAGGGTTCATCCACCTTTTGGCATCCTGCAGGGAGTCTAGCCCACCTTCCTCACCAGTGAAGCCCGTTTAGTCACCGACCATGTGACAGGTAGTATTGGGTTACACGGTACCAGTGGCACCCAGACAAGTGACCTGACATTAAATTCTTTATTCAACCACTGGCCCCATTTTATGAAATTCTAGCCATGATACTTTCGGAGGATTTTGGAAGCAGAGGAGCTTTACCAGGTTAACGTTGCCAGGTTAACATGCAGAGATCAGGTGAAGTGAGATTGTTTTTCTTTATGAAGTAGTTAAGGAAAAATTTGGTTGAGTTATTCAAAACTGTTTTCAGTGGTAGGAGGGTCAATGGTAAAGGACCTCAGTTTCGAGTTCAAATGATCTAGGGTGTTCTAGAAACTACCTCAAAGAATGGAGGCCACGTCTCTCTAAGGAAAGTTGGATCCACAGATGTAATTGAAGAGCACCCAGAACTATAGGGGAACACAGTGCTGGAGAAACTCAGCTGTTCAGTGTATATGTAGCAAAGATGAAGATACATAGCCAACCTTTCAGGCTTGAGGTATGAAAAAAAATGTAGGGCGACTCCCGAACAGAATGGTGGGGTTGTGAGGGGAAGGGGGAGGAGCACCATCCCAAAGGCAGGTGGACAAGGGAGGGAGGGCACGCCAGCAAACGGGGGAGAGGGAAGGGGTGGAGAGCTGGAGGAAAGGAGACGGGGAAGGGAGGGAGATCGGAGAGTCGGCTGGCAGAAACCAGAGGTTGATGTTAATGGAATCCAGCTGAAAAATTAAGTGTTGGTCCTCCAATTGTCAGGTGGTCTTGGTCATGAGGCCATGGACAGATATGTGAGCATGGGATTGGGGCACAGAATTGAAGTGGTCGGCCATTGGGAGATCCCTGTCACTGATGCAGATAGAGCGAAGGTGCTCTGTGCAGCGATGGGGGAACAGCAGGGCAGTGGGATCAGCCGGAATGTTCTTACGCCACTTTATTTTTCCCTCTTTATCTCATCTGCCATCAGTCTGTCATTTTACCTCCTCCAACCTGCTCTTGTTTTCTTCCCTCTGTGGAGCACCACTGTATCATCTTCAAACTCTCAAGTTTCACCAACAAC
The DNA here is from genome assembly GCF_036971445.1 of Narcine bancroftii. Lineage (NCBI taxonomy): Eukaryota > Metazoa > Chordata > Chondrichthyes > Torpediniformes > Narcinidae > Narcine > Narcine bancroftii. Next base: position 48,158,323 of record NC_091482.1, read on the forward strand.
CAAGCCATATTAGATGAGAAGACCAGCAATTCCAGAAATACTTCCCTGCAGTTCACCACTCCTCTGCTTCTGTGTATTCACAGAGCCCCCTTCACTTCTCGGACACAGATGTCTTATTGAAGCTCATATGCCAAAAGCAGGCTAACCCTATCTATTAATTCCATTAGGTAACTCACCCGAGTTTCTCAGATGTAATTAGCGTTTAATAAATCTCCGCTTCTCCAAATCACAACTAATTTTGTTTCCTTGAATTCTTTCCCCGACCGAACGTGGGAGCACATCCACCAGAGGGACCCTCAGCCAGTTTTCTAGGGGCCGTAGTGGATGGACATTAAAAGTGACTGCACCTCCTGAGAAGACTGAAGTGGGCAAGGTTACCTGTCACCAACCTGTCATGTTTCTACAGGACCTCTTTCAAGAGGGTCTTGGCAGGTTGCAAACAGTATGGTTTGGTTACTGTAGAGCAGGGGGGGTCCCCAAACATTTTAGACCATCGACCCCTTCATGAAATTCTTGATCTCTCATAAACTCCCAGGCATGTACAAAAATAAATAATTCAATAGACCGAACAGTTTCCATAAACATTATCGAGGGAAACTGTGTACCATATGCATGGTGTCTGGGCTTCCCAGCAACCACCCAAACTTTGTTACAAAACCCTAATTACCAAATAACAAATCTATAAACTAAGCAAGCAAGTGATTACAATTAAAAAAAACTTTTGATTCTGGCCAGGAAGATGCCAAATGGAGCTGGGTCCAGGTCTTCAGCATCAGCGACTCCATTCTCAACATCAGGTACTGAGCCGTCCGGCAGCAGCGGGGATCTTGGGCTCCTGGCAGGAGCGAGGACCTCAGGCTCCAGGCAGGAGTGGGGAACTTGGGGTCCTGGGCAGGAGCGGGGACCTCAAGCTCTACATTTCTTTCAACCCCAAAAGTTCAATCGACCCCTGGCATTCATCGACCCCTTTCGAACCCCTTCTGGCATTTGTTGACCCCTTGGATAGTCCCATCGACTCCCCCCCCACCCCCCATCAGAGGTCGATATCAACCACTTTGGATACCCCTATTCTACAGTGTGGTAAATAAATAAAATTGTAAAATAGCAGAGGGCATAGAATGAAGGTGGGAGGAGGAAAGTTTAAAGGAGTCCTGTGAGGTAGGTTTTTTTTACACTGGAAGTGTTGGGTTCCAGGTGGTAGAAATGACTATGATGGCAATGTTGAAGAGACATTTAGAACAGGGCTATGGACCATTGTGATTAGTTAGATTGACATCATTGTCAGCACAGAGTTGATGGGCCAAAAGGCCTATTATACTGTGCTGTACCATTCTATGTGGTAAAGTCGCTGATGTGTTTGGTGCTGGAGGTCTCTTCTTGACTTGAAGCATCTGGACAAATGGATTACTCCATGGAAGGACACTGTAGCTTTGGAAGTGTTCCAGGCTAAACCCTGTGCTGAGAAGATTCCACCAACAGGTTAATAAGTTAAACAGGTTGTGTCCATGCTCTTTGAAATTGAGAAGAATGAACTTCTTGAAGCACATAAGGTTTGGTAGGTTGGAGGCCAAGGGAATGTTTTCACTATGAGAACATCTCAAATAAAGGGATAGAATTTCAAAATAAAGGGCTGGTCATTAAATCTGAGGTTAGTGGAGGCAGCTTTATCCCATACACCACCTCATATTTTGGGTTGGGGTCACCTTCTCCAGATCTGAGAGGATGATCCATGATGTTCCCACCACTGAGGTTCTCCAGAGGACAAGAGAGTTGTGATTAATGAATTGAATGGTGGCTAGTCTCAGACGGACAGGGAAAGAGAGAACAAGGTTCATAATTACAGCATGGAAACAGGCCATTTGGCCCAACTAGCCTATACTAACCACATGTTAAGTTGGTCACTTTTGTTTCTATATTCTTTTCTCCCTCCTTCATTTTTCCTCATTCCTATTTGGGCAGCTGAAGCATAGAAGAATGAGGGGAGATTTGATAGAGGTATTTAAAATTATGAGGGGTCTAGACAGAGTAAATGTAGTTTGGCTTTTACCACTGAGGGTAGGGGAGGTACAAACCAGAGGACATGGGTTAAGAGTGAAAGAGCAAACATTTAGGGGGAACATTGGGAGAACGACTTCACACAGAGAGTGGCGGGAGTGTGGAACGAGCTGCCAGCTGAAGTGGTGAATGTGGGCTCAATTTTAATTTTTAAGAAGAATTTGGACAGGTATCTGGGTTGGTGGGCTATGGTTGGGGTGCAGGTCAGTGGGACTAGGGAGAATAATAGTTTGGTACAGACTAGAAGGGCCAAAGGGCCTGTTACTGTGTATTGTTCTATGGCTAAAAGCTTGCTTCACCCAAAAGATGCTGACAGACAGAAAAATGGTACCTCCCGGATTTGCTTTGTTCCGATGAAAAATCTGAAGTACAATTCTCTTTTCTTCTCTATGAGAGCACTCACTGTCTTTTGTCTTGGTTCAAAAACTTCCATTCATTGACTGTAGAGCTCGTCGAAAGAACCAAAGACTTGTTGATCCAAAACAAGGCTTTTATTAGCAAAAGACCGGAGCTCTTCACAGGTGGCCGACCAGTCCGGAATGATCCGACCTGGCTAGGGACACAACCCTTTAAGGCCCAGACAATAGGAGTGGCTTAGCTCTCAGCCAATCGCTGTAAGCACAGTCTAGATACAGTAACTATATACACTAGGTACATTGGTGATAGATCTGTACTATCACATTGACCCAAGGCTCTCGTTACAAAAAGTGCTTCAGCCAGACCCTCTGTCTCATGGGGCCCAATCCTGCGACCTTCTTCCCTCCCACTCTTATGTTCAGAATACACCAATGGATGGAAATGGATTCAGGCAAAATGAAGCAACCAGGAGTAACGGCACACTCTGGCGGGTGGTTCAAACTCGCGGTGGTGTTTCAAGGACAACATCTGAATTTAGTTTTAATTCCAGTGCAGCAATATTAATAGTTTATGAGAAGCTGCAGAGCTATTTCAAATCTGTTGCCAAGCTTCCCTTCAGCTAATCGAGGGGTGTCACCTGATGTGAATCTGGAGTATGTTTGGCAAAGACGCCAACCACAGCAGGTTCTTAATTGTCCAACTAGTGCTGTATTGCAATCAACATAAAATTGATACACAAATTATACAATTAATTATACAATTTTAAAAAAAACAGGGCTCTTCAGTCCGACACTCCATGTTGCTGTTCATTCTGAACGCAGTATAACTCTAAAACCTCTCGCTCGTTGCCCCACTCTTCCTCCTAATCTAAGAGCTGGAACTGCTTTTCCCAGAGAGAGGTGAATCTGAGGAATTCCCTTCCCAACGAAGCAGCAGAGGTTGTCTCAGTAAAGGATTTTGAGGGAAGGCTGAGTCGGCAGCAGATCAGCCATGATCTCATCAAATTGAGCAGGCTCGACGGGCCAACTCCTGCTTCTATTTCTTATATTTTAAAAAATATTTTACTTTGATTTTATAAATTAGATACATTTCAAATGGCATTTTTGAGATTGGCTTTATATGTAGCAAGGAAATGTTGAGCTGTTTCATGGAAAGATCAGACGGAGCTTAGCTTACAAAGGTGGCATTCGGAAATGAGGTTATGAATTCCAATGGAGAAGATAACATAATGTAAGAGACCAATATTATAGATTTTAAAAGATTTGGAGCCCATATTTGGATTATTTTAATTTGAAAATCTGAAACTGGTCCTATGCAGCTGAGCCTACGCATTAAATAGTAAATGAATGACTGAAATTGTTCTCCTTATCTCTTTTCGTTTTTTTTAATGGGGAATGGGGGGGTAGATTTAGGTTAAGGGGAGGGGTAGAAGGGGGTGGTGGGTTTTTGATTATTTTTAGTTTTTTTCTATGTAACCATGTAAATAGCTTTTTGATCATTTGTTCATTCTAATTCTGTAATTGTGGTTATTAGTTTGTTTTATAATAAATAAAATAAAAATATATTTTACTTTGATTTTATCAACAAATACTACCAAAATTACCATCGCAGAGAAGTAATTAAATGTGAATTAATCATCGACACATGTTCCAAGTATAATCCCTATTTCCACCCACCCCACAACAAAACCCTAAATAAATGAAAAAAAAGGAAACGAGAAGAAAGGAGCTGTCAAGATCTGGAATCCAATTCAACAAAGTGGGGGGGGGGGGGGGAGGTGGGAGGACCCAATTATATTTTCATAGATCTCAATAAAAGGAAGAAAATTGAAGGGAAGAAAAATAAATAGAATCACTATCTTATTTATTAAGTATTTAACCCTTCTGTTTGTAGTTAAGGTTCCCATACCTGCAAAAATGTGTTCTACTTATTCGTGCTTTCCCCCACACCTTGATGAAGGGCTCGCGTTGTTACATAAAGGCACTGTTTGACCTGCTGTGTTTCTCCAGCTTTTGTGTGTTTTTTTCACTTAACCATGGTGTCAACAGAATCCTGTGTTTTGCCTTCCTTAAATTGTAAGTGATTTTCTCCAGGGAAACACAACTATGTATTTCAGTTTTCCAACGGGCTATTTCTGAGAGAGAATCAGACTTTCAGGTAACGGCAATACATTTCCTGGTCACTGCCAATAAAATTTTAAGAAACCGAATTGGTACTTGGACTGTCTCATTTTAGGTCTTACGTCCACAATATTTCCTAAGAGAAACAATAGACAGTAGGTGCTGGAATCGGCCAATTGGCCCGTTGAGCCAACACCGCCATTTTTCAGATCGTGGTCGATCATTCTCTGACAGTACCTATTCCCTGCCTTATCCCCATAACCCTTAACTCCCTTGCCCACGAGAGCCTTATCTAACTCCCTTTTGAACATTTCTGGACTTAGAGGCAATTGTTTTCCAATAATTTGATTTCATAAAACTCTCAAATTTTCCCAAATGGGGTTCAATTTGCCAGGTAGAATGTAAGAAAGTATGCTTCTTCCCCACATCTAAAACACATATTGGAAAAATTAAAGTTTAATTTATGTAATTTCTACAGGGTAAGATGTGGCTGATACAAAAAATTATATTGTACCATTCTATATCTAACATTAATTGTATTAGTTAAGCAATCATGACATGAATCAGACTAGGTCTTGTCATTAATAGATAATCAAGTCTGATTCCTATCTTTGTTTTGATCTATACGTTTAGGAGGACCTGATTGACATAAAGCATACATAACTGAGGCATATTTCTTTGTGTTCCCCTTTCGAATTACAATCTCCATTTCACTGTGCTCTGGTAACATCGTGCTCAGTCCTAATTCCTCTCTGAGAAAGCCTCTTACTTGAAAGTAACAGAAGATTGTATTATTATAAATATTACATTTATTTTTTAAATGTTCGAATGACATTAATTGCTCTTGTACATAACAACCTTCTACATATCTGATCTCCTTATGGAACCAGGCACATAGAATTAAATTGTCCATAATTTAAGGAATTAATCTGTTCCGAAACAAGAGTGTTTTGGGAGTAATTTTTTTCCTCATTTAAATATGTTTTATTGTTGGTGCTTCTTTTCCAGTGAAAATAAAGTTAACAGCCAATATATATATTCTCCGACTTTGGGCAGTTCAATTTCTACCCATGAAGGCTTGTCTCTTCCATCAAAGAGGAAAGTGACAAACTTCATCTCGGCCGCCCAATAATTCCCACTTTTATTTCTTATTATGATCAGAAGATGGAGGAGCAGAATTAGGCTATTCAGCCCATCGAGTCCACCCTGCTTTGCTCAAATCATTGCTGATGTATTTTTCCTTTCAACCCCATTCTCCTGTCTTCTCCCTATAACCTTTGGTGTCCCTTTACAGATCGAGAACCTATCAACTTCTGTTTTAAATCTACCCAATCGCTTGGCCTCCACAACTACCTTTGGCAATGAATTCCACAGAGTTACTTCCCTCTGGCTGAAGAAATCTCTGTTCTAAATGGATGTCCTTGTGCCCTCTGGTCCTTGACTCACCCACAATTGGTGATATCTCAGAACCAGAATCAGGATTTATCGTCATAAACAAGTCATGAAACTTGGTATTTTGCAGCAGAATCAGGAGTGCAAACATATCTATTATAACCATCTTACGATACTAATATAAAAAATAAAGTAACAACAATCGTAAGGTACAAAGAGTCAGGCATTGATCATTCAGGAATCTGATGGCAGCGGCAAAGAAGCTGAGTGCTCATCTTGAGGCTCCTGTACCTTTTCCCCAATGGTAGCAGAGGGAAGAGGGTGTGGTCTGGGTGGTGGGGGTCCTCATATAGTCTCTATCCATGTCCAATATTCTGAAAGCTTCAATTAGATCTCCCTTCATTCTTTAAAACACCAGTGAGTACAGTTCCAGAGACATTAACTCATTCCTTAACCTTTTCACCCCAGGGATCATTAACCTCCTCTGGACCTTCTCCAATGCCAGCACATCCTTCCTTAGACATGGGGCCCAGAAGTGCTCACAATACTCTAAATGCAGTCTGACCAACACTTTATAAAACCTCAGAATTACAGCCTTGCTTTTATGTTCTGGTGTTCCCAAAATGACCTGTGTTCCTCATTACTGACTTAGCCTGCAAGTTAACCTTTATAGGGATTCCCGCACTAAGACTCCCAGGTCCATTTGGAGCTCCACTTTCTGAATTGCTTCCCCATTTAGAAAGTCATCTACATCTCTATTCTCTCTCCCAAAATACATGACCATTCTTCTCTTCACTGAATTCCATTTTCCATTTCTTTGCCCATTCTCCCAACCAGTCCCTCTGCAGGCTTCCTGCTTCCTCAGTACTACCCTATCCTCCACTTTATGTCATTTGCAAACTTGGCCAGCAATTCTGTCATCTATATCATTTACCTGCAGCGTGAAAAGTAGCTGACTCAACTGGCAGCTAGCTAGAAAGGGTCCCCTCTGTTCCCACTCTCAGTCAGCCAATCTTCTACCCATGCCAATACCTTTACTACAATACCAGAGGTTCCTATCTTCTTCAGCAGCCTCAAGTGCAGCCCTTTGACAAAGGCCTTCTTTAAATCCAAATAAACCACATCTACTGTCACTTCTTTGTGTGTCCTGCTTATTCCTTCCACAAAGAACTCCCACAGATTGGTCAGGCGAGATCTCCCATGAAGGAAACCAGGCTGACTTTGGCCTATATTACTTTATGCTTTCAAGTACTCCAAAACTGCATCCTTAATAACAGACGCTAAAATCTTGCCAACCACTGAAGTCAGGCTAATTTCCTGTCTTTTGCGCCTCTCCCATTGGAAGACTGGAGTGAAATTTGCAATGTTACAGTCCTCTGGAGCCATTCCAAACTCTAATGTTTTCTGAAAGTTCATTATTAATGTGCTCACAATATCTTCAGCTACCTCTTACAGAACCCTAGGGTGTCGTCCGTCTGGTTCAGGTAATCTATCCACCTTCAGCCCCTTCACCTTCCCAAGTGCTTTCTCCTCAGTAATAATGACTACACTCAATTCTCCGCCCTGACTTTCTTAATTCTCTGGCACAACACTGGTGATGTCCGCAGTGAAGATGGATGCAAAATATTCAGTTCATCCACCCCCTCTTTATTCTCCATTACCACTTATCCAGTGTCATTTTCCAGTGGTCCAATGCCCACTCTTGCTTCTCTTTTACTCTTTATATATGCAAACAAACCTTTTGGTGTCCTCTTTTATGTTATTGGCTGGCTTGCTTTCATATTTAAACTTTTCCTTATTTTTGTGGCCTTCTGTTAGGTTTTGAAAGCTATCCAATCCTCCAGCTTTCTGCTAGTTTTTGCAATAGCTCGTGCCCTCTCTTTTGCTTTTATGCCGTCCTTGTTGCCTCACTCTTGCACCTTCTCCTTTGGGATGAATCTACCCTGCGTCCCAATTATCCCCAGAAACTCCTGCCTTGGCTGCTCCACTGTGTTCCCTGCTATGGTCCCCTTCCATCGGCTGTGGCCAGTTTCTCTCCCTTGCCTCCATAATCATCTTTACTCAACTGTAATATTGACACACCCGATTATATTCAACTTGTTCTGTTGTTGACGTGCCCTCTGCTTTAATTCTGACTCTCATTATGCAGATCTGTAGAAAAGATACTTGAAATTCAATTCTTTACCTCCACAATGGATTTCAGATCACAATTTTTACAGGCAGTCCCTGGGTTACGAACGAGATCCATTCCTAAGTCTGTCTTTAAGTCAAATTTGTAGGTAAGTTAGAACAGGTTCTTATATAGCATCAGTTAGTCAAATGTTTGTCTTAGTATATAGTATATATTTTACCTCTCTATACATCTAAAACTATTGGAGTCAATTACTTGAAGTGGGCATCAAGGGAGAGGCAACATGATCCGACTTAAAATGGCGGATAGCGTTCTCCTTCCTCAAGCCGACAAACTGTTGAAGCCACGCGTCAGTACGAGTTGCCCACAAGTCAGACGTTCGTAACCTGGGGACTGCCTGTATATTGCTCCAGAATTTCAACCAGGAATCTCCAGCCCTGAGTCACATTTGTGTTCTGATGTAGTTTCTGCATCATTTTTAACCCTTATCCAGACCGTATCAGTTTGCGCAGGGCCGTGCTGTGGTCCTTATGGAGCTTAGTCTGAGTTGTTCTGTGAATTGTTGGTCACTCCTTGGACAACTCGATCTTCTTATTGTAGCAGTGGAGGGAACTCCTTTCATCCGAATCCCTTAGAACATTGCAACCTTCAGACCACAGCTCATCAACACATCATCCCCTCAATTCTCTGCATTGTATCAACTTCACCCCTCCCACACCCCCGCCACCCCGGGTCCTTCCATAGCTATGCTGCCCCTGAATCTATGATACCCCGATGTTCAGGCCCTGACCTCCCAGCTTGCAGCCTTTCACCAGACACTCCTGGCCCCACTCTCAGCAATTGAATTAAAAAGCTGCAGATGCTGAAAATCTGAGACAAAAACAGAAAAAGCTAGAAATACAGATCAGATCAGGCAATGTCTGGTATTGGAGAAAAAGAATTACCATTTTGGGTCCATTGATCACAACCTCTGTTCATTTCTCTACGATGCTGCTTGACCTGCTGAATCTTCCAGAGACGTTCCCACTTTGCCATCCGTCAACTCTGAGCTCTCTCTAATACCCACCTCCCCAGCACCATCCCATAGACACCTTCATAGAACATACATAGAACTCTGCACAGGCCCTTCAGCCCACCATATTGTGTTGGCCTATACAACCTACTTAACAAACTAAACTTTCCTGACCTCACACCCATAACCCTCTATTTTTCCTGCATCCATGTGCCTGTGGTTCCAGCCTCCACCACCACCCCTGGCAATGCATTCCAAGCCTCTCTGTGTAAAAAACATACCTCTGACATCTCCCCTAAACTTTCCTCACCCCTCCCAACCTTGTACAGATGTCCTGTGGAATTTGCTAGTTTTGCCTCGGAAAAAGGTGCTGGTTGTCCACCTTATCTATGCCGCTCATGATCTTTAGATCAGATCAGAATCACCTTTCATCCTCTTCCCTCTAAAGAGAAAAGCCGCAGGTCTACTAATCTTGCCTTATAATCTTCACTCCAAGCAACATCCTGGTAAATCTCCTCTGCACCCTCTTCACAGCTTCCACATCTATGTGGAATGAGGTGACCAGAACTGAACAAAAAATTCCAAGTGTGGTCTCACCAGAGTTTTATAGAGCAGCCTCATTATGTCACAATTCTTGAACACAATCCCCCGATCAATGAAGGCCAGTCTTCTTAACTACCCCATCAACCAACATGGCGAACTTGAGAGATCTATGGTTTTGGATCCGACATCCCTCCACATTGTTAAGAATAAACGGTGTCAGGTCCCTGCAATCCTCTGAGTTTGACCATTCTTTCATACTGGGAATGGGGATCCCTCTCCCTCAGGCTTCATTCAGCCTAGTCCTGACTGAGAGTAATTGATCCCCCCTTGAATTGTTCAGTGCCCTTAACCCATCTAACATCCCCTCTTTAGGTGCTCAGAGACATCTGTTTCTTCTGATGTGTCATAAATCTCATATTTGATTTTATATCTCTGTCCTTACTTCCCAGGGCCATCGGCGATTGAAAGCAATTTATTTTAACGTTCTTTGTTCTACTCCATCATTATCGTAGCACTTAGTTTAACACTATTACAGCTCCATTGACCTGGGTTCGAATCTGGCACTGTCTGTAAGGAGTTTGTACGTTCTCCCTGCGTCTGCGTGGGTTTCCTCCGGGTGCTCCTGTTTCCTCCCACCCTCTGAAACAACATTCGGGGGTTGTAGCTTAATTGGTGCAATTGGGCGGCACAGGCTCATGGGTTGGAAGGGCATGCTACCAGGCTGTATTTCTAAATGTTTAAAGAATGTAATTTAATTAATTCAACCCTCTGTACTACATCACTCCGATCAAGGATGCTGTCTGAACATTGCAGCCCAGTGCACATTCACATGCAACGCTGTGGTCCCTAGCTTGATCTTGCCTGCCTGTCGTTCTCTTACAAGAGGTTCAGCATCGAACCGAGTATCTGTTGCACTAATTACGAGCTCCCGTTTTAGTGAAATGGGGCTATCACTGTAAGGGAGAGTATAGACAGGAGGGACTGAATGGTCACAGTAACCTTTCACACAAGTACAAGTCACAGCCAAGCGATAATTCGACACATTGGAAGAACTGAGGGAAGGTTTGTCACAGTCTGTTCCAGAATTCGATACATTTGCAAAGACATTGAGATTTTACAATGGGTGAACTATTCTGGCTGCTGGAGAGAAAACAGCTCTTTGAAGCAACTCTTGTGGCCAACCATTTCTGTGGAATTCAGAGCAAACCATGCTCTGTGAATGACTGGGCCTTTTCAGTGGAGTGACCTGCGCCAGGAGGGTCTCTTGGGAAGCAAAAGCCTTCATTATGAGTGTGACTCACAGTGAAGGTCACTTGGAGAGACTGGTGCTCGGGTCTTCATGGAGGTCACCCAGATCAAGGATCAGGAGTGTTATGACTGCAGCTCATGTAGATGGACATTTCTTCAAAGGGAACGCAAGAAGAATTCATGAGTCGCCAGCTGCCACAACTCCAGACTTCCTGTCAGTTCAACATTAATTGTGGGCCTCAAATTTCAAAGGCATAACACACACACACACGCACACGCACATGCACGCACACGCACACGCACACACACACACGCACAAGCGCGCGCACACACACACACGCACGCACACACACGTGCACACACACGCACACACACGCGCACGCACGCACACGCACACACATGCACACACGCACGCACGCACACGCATGCGCGCACACACACTCACACACACGCGCACACTCACACACACACACCCACACACGCGCGCACGCACACACACACTCACACACACATGCACACGCACACGCGCGCACACACACTCGCACGCACACGCGCGCACGCACACGCGCGCACACACACACACGCGCGCACACACACACACCCACACACACACCCACACACACACACACACACACACACACACACACACACGATAGTTTAAAAGTTAAGACTATAGTTTAAGACTAAGAAATAAAATTAAAATTAAAAAAGAAAAAAATTAAACCCTGTCTGGTTCATTGCCTATTGCTGCACTTTACACCCGGTTCGTAACACACTTCACTCAAACTTCAAAGAGACTGAGATGAAACCATGATTATATAACTAGAGCTTGTGTTTCTGACCGTGTAAGTTTTATGAACAGCAGAATTTCAAGCAGAGTCAAGGCCATTCAACATTGCGGGTCCCTGCTGGTGTTTGGGTTCAGCACAAGGGTCCTCTTGCCTGATCCTTTCTCCCTCCTATATGGGTGACTACAGGAATGTAAAGGAAGCCACGTTAATCTCTCTGCCTCAGGCTGGAAAGCTTCCTGCTGGGCCTGATGCCAACACTTGGTTTGTTTGATTTTTTTTCCCCCCCAAGGTGAAATCCAGAGGCATGTGTCGCATCTGAGGGTCGACTTGTCCTCCTAGGATCATCTCCAAATCCAACTCTGTGACGAGCTACTTTATAAATGAGCAGGCAACAGAAGCTATTGAATTCCCCACTACCCATGATGATCATCAGAGAGGGGGCTTCACTGCCTCAGGGGAAACCTACAATTCGGGAGATTTGCACGCACTCCGGCATGCTTTGAACCCAGTGCTGAGTCTCGAAAGACCACAGTGCCGAGTCTCGAAAGACCACAGTGCCGAGTCTCGAAAGACCACAGTGCCGAGTCTCGAAAGACCACAGTGCCGAGTCTCGAAAGACCACAGTTCCGAGTCTCGAAAGACCACAGTGCCGAGTCTCGAAAGACCACAGTGCCGAGTCTCGAAAGACCACAGTGCCGTCTCGAAAGACCACAGTGCCGAGTCTCGAAAGACCACAGTGCCGAGTCTCGAAAGACCACAGTGCCGAGTCTCGAAAGACCACAGTGCCGAGTCTCGAAAGACCACAGTGCCGAGTCTCGAAAGACCACAGTGCCGAGTCTCGAAAGACCACAGTGCCGAGTCTCGAAAGACCACAGTGCCGAGTCTCGAAAGACCACAGTGCCGAGTCTCGAAAGACCACAGTGCCGAGTCTCGAAAGACCACAGTGCCGAGTCTCGAAAGACCACAGTGCCGAGTCTCGAAAGACCACAGTGCCGAGTCTCGAAAGACCACAGTGCCGAGTCTCGAAAGACCACAGTGCCGAGTCTCGAAAGACCACAGTGCCGAGTCTCGAAAGACCACAGTGCCGAGTCTCGAAAGACCACAGTGCCGAGTCTCGAAAGACCACAGTGCCGAGTCTCGAAAGACCACAGTGCCGAGTCTCGAAAGACCACAGTGCCGAGTCTCGAAAGACCACAGAGCCGAGTCTCGAAAGACCACAGTGCAGTTCATTGCATTACACGTCTTCACATCAATCCCTACCAGCAGTGGCTTTTCATCCATCTATCACATCCCAGTAAAAACACAATGCTGGAGAAACTCAGCAGGTCACACAGTTATATTTTATTTAGCTAAGGTAAAGATGCATAACCAACGTTCCGCACTTGAGCCCTTCATCGAGGAATGAAAGGCTCAAGCCTGAAATATTGGTTATGTATCTTTAAGACGTGCACTGTTTGACCTGCTGAGTTTCTCCAGCCTTGTGCTTTTACTTCAATCACAGTGGCTGCAGACTTTTGTGCTTCACACAACCCATCCCAGCCCAGTTTTGAACCTGACTGGAACCAATTCCTATGGGCTGAACATTATCCTGAAAACATCCGTCTCCTGCTGCTCGTCTGGTCTCTGTGAAGAGCTCTCACCACCTGGACACTGCCATATCTGGAGTCCATTGCCAGGTGAACAAAATGCGCCAGTTGAACTCCAACAAGATTCTGGTGGGAGGAAGATAATGATGAAAAGTTTTCGAATGAACATTCAGTGCCAGCCCTCAACGATCATTTCTCATTCCTCATTCAACCAGCACTCACTAAATCTGACCCTCCTCGTCCTCCTCCTGAGGCCAGAGGCCCTTCAAACTGCCGTGTAAACCGGGGCAATTTTCCCAGTTAGTGCCCCAGTTAGAAAGGGTCTGACCCGGTCAATCCCGTCAGAATCCAACCGGGTCCCTGACCTACCTCAGAGGTAGTCGGGGAACCCAGTTGATCTGAAAATGAAAATGGCCGATCCGCTTATTCCGGTGACGTCAGCGCGTCACCGGGCAGCCAGCAACTGAACATCCAGCGGTACTTATGGTGAATACGTGACGCGTCATTGCAAGGCCGGGTTGCAATTTAATGGGTCCACCCCCCTGCAATTTAAAAGGTGCTTCCAACCCCTTTACCCCAGTCATCGCACCCGGGTCCCAGGAGGACCGCCCAGGTGCTGCAGTTTAAAAGAGGCTAAGAACTCAAGCTCACTCTGAGTCCCCGCACGCAGAGTCTGGCACGAGGCCTCACCTTTTGTGAGCAGAATCGAGGGTTAATCGGCTAGTGGCAACAATGAGAATACAGATCCCCCATCCTCTGTATCTCTGTCCCAGATAGAGTGAGAGATAGTTGCGTGGAAGAGAAACAGGCCTTTTAGTTTTCCATGTCCATGCCAACCATTTTCCCCCATCTTTGCAATCCCATCCGGTCTGTATCCCTCTAGGTTTTGCTTGATCTGGTGCCCGTTTAAATGCTTCTTAAGTGCTTATGTCTGATTCCATCATCTCCACCGGCAGTTGGCTCCAGATATCAACCCCTCTCTGTGCCAAATATTTTCCCATCAGATTACCTTTAAACCCTCTTCCTTTCACCCTGACCCTGTAAATCGGAGCCCTTCTATATTTGGTGCCCCTTCCCTACCATAAGAAGAAGATTTTACCCAGCCTTATAACAGATCAACCCTCAACCTCCTTCACTCCAGTTGTCGAGAGCCACCTGTTACCAAGTGAGTGAAGATGCTGCCCTATTTCAGGAAGCAACAGATCTTTTAATCTTAAATTTAGACATACAGCACAGTAACAGGCCATTTCAGCCCACAAGCCCATGCCATCCAATTACACCCAACTGAATGACAGACCCTGGCACATTTCGAACAGTGGGAGGAAACCAGAGCTCCCAGGAAAAACCTATGCAGACACGGGGGGGGGGGGAAACGTACAAACTCCTTACAGACAGCGCAGGATTCGAACGCAGGACCCGATCGTTGGCGCTGTAATAGAATTGCGCAGACTGCTACGCTATCCCTAGTTTGCCCATTGGAAGATTGTGGTGGCGGGGTGGGGTCACTGTGCGAAGTGGTTTCAGAGAAGGTCCTAAGTAAATCTCCAGTGGGGCAGCTGCAATGATCAGAATGCAGGGGGGTCAATTAAGACAGGAAGGGAGAGAAAGAGAGCTTCAACAGTATTAGCTTTCAATAATTATGTTTGGAGGAGGAGGAATACATTGGAAAAGAGGTGGCACGATTAGTGTAGCAGTTAGCGCAACACTGTTACAGTGGTGGTGACCCTGGTTCGAATCCACCGCTGTCTGGAAGGCATTTGTACCTTCTCTCAGTGACCTGGGTGAGTTTACTCCGGGTGCTCCACTCCAATGACACATGGGATTGGTAGGCTGATTTGGTCACATAGGGGATGGAAGAGCCTGTTACTGTGGTGTATCTCTAAATTAACAAAATGTGGAGGTTCCCTTGACTATGGCTCTGTTCTTAGAGGGTTGAGGCACATGAGCAACATGGGCCGAAAGTTTGTCCAACTTAGGAAGGCAGGATGAGATGGGCCGAAGGCTGTTTCCAAGCTGTCCAACTCTATGATAGAGGCATGAGGACCTAACAACAAAGGTTGTTGGTGACGGAGGAGACAGAAAAGGTACAGGCATTGGCTGGAAGAAGGCACAGGTGGTCAGTGCCAAATTATCCATGGAAATCCAAAGCAAGGAACACTTTGATGACGTGTGATTGGCCACCAATAATCAAGGTGCAGAGACTCTTCTGGAAACATAACTCATTTCACTCCATCGAGGAGCAATCAGTGGAGAAGAGAAGCGAAGGTGGTAATCAGAGCAGGCAAGCAAGACTGCTTTGTTGCACCGACGCTATGTTTCCTATAGCATCTGAGCAAAGCTGAAGATGTCATTATAATATCTGCACCTTGTCATCCCGGGCAAAATTTCCTGGAGTTTCCTGCTCATAACTTCACAAAATGTCCTTGGGAAATAGTGAGACATCAACACTCCTTCTTCAGGTGCATCAATGAATACTCACATTGCATCAACGGCCACACTCAAATTCCCAAACACACCAACCCATGCACTCCCACAAACACACTCACCCATGCACACGCTCCTACACAAGCACACTCACCCAAACACATACACACACCCACACACATACATACACACGCTCCCACACAAATGCACACATCCAAATACCGAGGCGCGTGCACACATGCGCGCGCACACAAATGCACACACGTTCCCCCCCACACACATGTGAGCACATGCACATGTGCACACATACGCTCCCACACAAACGCACTCACCCACACTCATACACACACACACTCCCACACCAACGCACACACCCACGCACATACATACACACACTCCCACACAAACGCACACACCCACACCTGCGCGTGCACAGATGCACACATGCTCCCACACAAACGCACACACCCACACATACACACATGCGCGCGCGCGCGCAAACACACACATACCCATGCACACACATACTTACACACACATGCGCACACACACTTACACGTGAAAATCTCTACATGTGCATGTGGAATGGCGTGACGCAGAAAGCTATGGGCTGAGCTCTGAAACATGGCATCAGCCAAATTTGGAATTTACAGACGTGGATACCTTGGGAAAAGAGTCTGGTTTAATAGAACATTACAGCACACTACAGGCCCTTCAGCCCACACATTGGTGGAGTCTATGACTGACTCTAATATACAGAATGAGACATTGAGTTTAAAAGCGATTTCATTCATTGCAAAATAGGATTCTAAGAAAACTTTGGAAGCACGAGAGGAGAGATGGCTGTAGTTGTTTGGGAAAACATATCAAGAGCAATGAGAGTGGACAGATAATGATTAACATTTAAAGAAGTGATGCGCAAGTTGCAAAGAGGCTGCATAAAAGAGTTATCCATAAGATGAGGATGGATGGAATTCGGCATGAAGTATTAGCATGGTTAAAAGATTGTTAACCAATGGAAGGCAGAGAGTTGGGATCAATGGGTGTTTCCCTGGTTGGCAATCAGAGGGGAGTGGTGCGCACAGCGTTTGGAAATAGGCCCACAACTATTCACGAGGTGCATTAACAATGAAGAGAGGTCCAAGTGTGTGGCGTGGCGGTTTGCTGATGACATAAAATTCAATGTCCGGTGGATGCAGAGAATCTGCAGATAGGTTAAATGAGTGGGCAAGGATCCTTGTCTCCTTTCTTGATTTTAGAGGTAGTGCAGAGAAGGTTCACCAGGATGCTCCCAGTAATGAAAGGATTAGCCTACAAGGGGAGACTGAGTTACCTGGGACTGTCCTCACTGGAATTCAGATGAATGAGAATGGATCTTATAGAAACATGTAAAATTGTGAAATGGATAGATAGAGGCAGTTAGGTTGTGTCTACTGGTAAGTGAAATGAGAACTTGGGGACATAGCCTGAAGATTCAGGGGAGTAGATTTAGGACAGAGATGAGGAGGAACTGCTTTTCCCAGAGAGTCGCGAATCTGTGGAATTCTCTGCCCAAGGAAGCAGAAGAGGCTGCCTCGCTAAATATATTTAAGAGGGAGCTAGATAGATCTTTGCATGGTAGAAGAGTGAAGGGTTATGGGCAATAGGCAGGCAGGTGGAGCTGAGTCCGTGGCCTGATCTGCCATGATCTCGTGAATGGAGGAGCAGGCTTAATGGGCCACCTGCTCGTTCTTATGTTCTTACACCCTTCTCACTGAACCCCATGCCTGATCTGATGATAGAGTGAGGGATGGATCAGATGTGTGATTACAGATTTTGGCGGTGTATCACTTCTCTGCTGATGGTCCACACTGCACTGTGACTGGCCAGCTATGGATTGCCTGGTGGTCCATGAGAGGCAATTGGTGGGTGTCCAATCAAATAAATGATGCCATGTCTCAATTTGCTTGATATCCGCTACTGTAATGGCAAGGTGCTCTAAAGTTCCCAAGTTGCCAAGTGGTGATAACATGACCAAGACGGGGAATTAAATGTTCCTTGATACCGAAGGATATGAGATGGTACTGATGATAAACCAGAAGATAAAGGCTGTGAAGAGAAAAGGCTTGAATCAGAAAATCAAGGAGTGGAATTAGTGAAGCAAAGAAACTCTTTGGTGCAGAAAAAATATATAGGTTTCTAATAAGCAATCAGAATGTGGAACAAGCATAATCAAGACATTTGAGCTCCTTGTAATGAATATAACACTATTGCCATGGGAGACATTAATCTACTCATGGACTGTGCACATTAACAGCAACAGTGAGAAGAACAAATTCATGAAGTGTGCAAGCAATAGTTTTCTAGATCTACACGTCAGAGAGCTATTGAGTGATCAGGCAATATTCTATTTAGTTTTGTGCAATGAGATCATCTGATAGCTATGGGGCCTTTCGGAAAGAATAATCGCATCACAGAATTTAAAATGTTGATTGAAAGTAATTTAGTTCAAAGGGTCTCAAATCTATACAGAGCAAGCTCTGAAAGCATGAGTCAAGATTTGGCTGTGATAAGTATGACGGCAAACAAGCAATGGGTAACATCTAAAAAAAAACACCCAAATGTACAGATTAGAACAAATAAATGTCCCTCAAATGTGCTTTATCCCAGTAGTCCAACCATGGATAACAAGAGAAGATTGAGGAAAGATTTTAAATAAATTTCAGTATGGGAAACATTTCAGATTTCAGTAATAGCAGGCTGAAAATTGATAAGGAAGGAGAACGCACAAAGAGAGTGAACTGGTGAAAATCTTTTACAATCTGCCAAGATTTTTGGATGCGAAAACAAATCAGTGAAAGTTAATAGGAGTGACTTAGAGAAGGGATCAGGAGAAATTATCTAGGGGAATAAAATGGTGGAGAATTTTTCTTTAATTTAGATATACAGCAACGAGTCCGTGCCGCTCAGTTTACCTACAACCCCAGGTATGTTCTGAATGGTGGGAGGAAACCAGAGCCCTCGGGGAAAACCCATGTGGACCCGGGGAGAAGGTACAAACTCCTTACAGGCAGTGCGGGATTCAAAGCCGGGTCCCGATTGCTGAGGCTGTAAAGGCATTGCGCCAACCGCGCCGCCCAAATCAACAAATATCAACATTACAGAATAGGGGAGAACTGTCGATTGTGAGTGAGGAACTGAGAGAATTGCTAACTAAAATAGGACAGGAGCAACAAATGAGATCAAAACTTGATTAAACCCCAGGATCTGAAAACTTGTATCCCGAGGTTGAGAAAGAGGTAGTGATGGAGATAATGGATATGGTGGTTTCATCTTTCAAAATTGCATAGATCCTTGAACAGTTCCTGCAGATGTCTGATTTAGGAAGGGTGGAAATGATGAAACTGCTTGGGTTTGTTGAAGGAAGAATTGGATTCTGTTACTCAATGCTACAAAAACAATAATGTAGTAAGAATGGGTAAAGTCAACATGGATTTATGAAAGAGGTATTGTCCATGATAAATCCTTTTTTTGAGATTGTAGATAAGGGAAATGAATGGATGTGATATACTCAGACTTTCAGAATCCCTTTGGTAAGATGCTGTTAGAGTGGAAAGTAACAAATTTGTTACAGGCACGGTTGAGTCAATAAAATTGCAAAGAAATCTGCTTCTACTGATTGCATTGGCGACTTTCTTATTGGTACACTGAGCTGGTCTCACACCTCAATAGGGAGCCTTGAAGTAAAATTAGAGTACATACGCTTTGGTCTAATATATCAATGTAGACTAAAGGTTAATTAATGGACAAGAAGTAAAGAGTAGAAATAACATCAATTTGATTGGTGGGATGCAAGGATCAATCTCAGGGCAATGATTTTCAAGAAGGGATCAAGTGCCGTGTATCCAAGTTTTCATTTAATTATGCGGAGTTGGGCGGCAGTGTGGGTGGTGAGGAGAATGCAGTAGGGGCTTCAAGAGAATGAGGCAGGGCAAGGGCATGGCAGATGGAAGAGAATGTAAAAAAAAAGTAGAGAGGTGGAGTGCTTTTTTATGGTGAGACACTCAATATTATTGGTGTTCAGAGGGACGAGTGTCTTGTTAATGTGACATGGAAAATATCGCAAGATATATGCAGATATAACAAGCATTTCAGAAGGTAAATGGTGTGTTGGCAGTGGTTTGATAAAAGCAGGGATTAATTTATGGCCCTGATGAGGAGTGCTCTTGAAATATTATATGAATGGTCTCCCTTCCTAAATAAGGATAAACTTGCTAGAGATAGAGTTCACCAGATTGCTTCCAAAAAGGGAATATTTCTCTTATGGAAAGAGGTTGGGGAGATTCCCCTGATTTTACAAGAGTGGTAAGTAATCTCCCTGAAATTTATGAAGTCAAGGTCAATGTGGTGATGAGATTTCCCTGGCGGTGTGTTTGGTATTAAAGGTCAGTCTCAAAATAAGAGTCAACCATTCAAGACTGAGATAAGAAGAAATTCTGTCATCCAGCAGGAATGTGAAACTTTGGAATTCTCTCCCTAAGAGGTCTGCCTCCCTAAGAGGTGCTAAGCATGTTCATTGAGGAGATCAATAGATTTTGAGGAATACCTGTGCAGGAAAGTGGTGCTGAAGTAAATTATCTTCTTCACATCTCCACATGACCCATTCCTGTTTTTCGTCCTTGTGGTACAATCTTCAGAGAGTGATGTGTTTTGTGCTGTAGGTCTTTATTTTCACTTTACCCTTCTGGGCAAATGAGACAATGCTCAAGGAAGCATTCCCCCCTTTAGGCACAAAATGATACGGATATGACTGAACAGCAGAGACTTGGCCAATGTTCTGGTAAAGGGAGAAGGTGGAAAGGCCTCAGCAGGAGACCGCATCTCATGCAATTCTCCATGGGACCACTCTACTCACTGAACTTCAGTGAGGAAATGAGTAGATCCGTCTATACTTCTGATCTGAAGCAACCCGCCACTTGCAACTAATGGCGAGCTGGGCTACAGTTTTTAGCTACCTGACGCGAATCAGCAATGTCGAGGTAGGGTTGTAATGAGGTGGGAGACGTGGAGAACATCAGATGAGTCTACTCAAACCATTGGAAGTGATTGCAGTTGAGGGGATGTAGGATGTGAGGAGGAGGATTGGGAATGAGGAGATCATTGTCTTCAGTGGTTCCTGTGCTGCATTTGCTCATTGTTTCCATTACTGATGTAAAAAATTGTGGGCATCACCTCCTCCTATGAACATCTGTGAGCATGACATGTAATGTTTCAAAACACTAGACAACAAAGATTTTTCTTCCTGAACACTTCTGGGTGTATTTTACAGATTTTGGGCTGCGGATCATGAAAATCACCCTAATAATTTCCTATCAGGTGCCTTTTTAGATATAACCAATTTTTGTGATTTCCTGTCATATTTTAAGTCTACTTCAAGCAGACAAAACCATGTCATTGAAAATTCAATTTTTTTTTTTGCTTTCGCAATTGGACTTCTTCCCTGCTGATCTTGGTGCGGTCAGTGTCAAACAGGATGAAAGGTTTTACCAGGACATGGTGATCACAGGAAAGCGGTATCAGGGCAACTGGAATCTGTCAATGCCGGCCGACTATTGTCGGACACTGACACAAGAAGCATCAGACGCTGAGTAGAAATGAAAAACAGCAGCGAAGCATCTTTAGGTCGGTTGAACTAATGCAATGTGTCAGCGTCAATTCAATGTTTCTCCAACTTCCCACGTGATGCAACAAATCTGAGATTATTTTTGGGTTCACCTTGAAGTGGCCTATCATAATCCCCAATTCGCATTCATGAAACCACCTGTTGAAAAGACTGTTTGTCCCAGTGTAAGCAGCACCATGTGGATGTGAGTGTGACAGGAGTCAAGCAATGCATCAGCTTGTGGCAGAATAAGGCAAGGGTTATGATTAAAGTGGATTGATGAAATATGGGCAATCAGGGGGCAGAGAGTGTGAAATCAAGCAATTGTACCAGGCCAACATCTCATCCTAGGCAATGCTGGAAGCAATCTAACGTCTGGATCCAGAGCTGAGGTCTTTGCCTGGATTTATTCACATAGTGAAGCACTGAAGTATTCTCCAAAAACCAGGCACATTCACATTGCAGCTTGAAAAAATAGGGAACGTTACTCAAAAAATAAAGAATATTGCAAATTAAAACCAATCCATCAACTCCTGAACCACTTTTTTATAGATCCATGCCTCAGGTGGCCCTGAGACAAGCCAGCCTCAGCTCCAGAAATTTGCATGGTACCTCCGCCCAGTTTGCAACTTCCCCGAGTTTCTCCCATGTCCCTTCCAATTCCTGTTTTTCCGTGATCTACCCCCAAATATACAACACCATCTGAACCAGGCCTGTTATAGGTTATTTCCAAACAATGAAAAAAAATGATGTTACGTTAGCAAATTATTGCTCTCTGCCTTCCAGAAATAATTACCATGTTATCAGCCCACTTTAACTGCAGAGTTATCAGTGCTTGGTGTCATCCCAGAGTCCCATTATAATAAATTTCCACACTCAGCCCAGTCAGTTCAACTTGGACAATGCCAAATCGAGACAGAATACATTGAACACAGCAAAAATGATTAAGCCTGACAAAGACTTTAATATCTCAGATATGTATATATATATTTTTTTAAATCAAAATTCTGTCAGTCATCATGGTCAGATAAGAGCCACATCAGGCAACTATCTGGTAAGAATAATCTCCAAACAGAAAAGCTGTGACTTGAATACAGCAACAGTATTTCCTTGCCCCAGATATTCAAGCCATTCCATAGTTGATTCTGCACACCTGCTCCATCTTACTGTGCAGATCAACTATTTGCCTTTGCTCTTTATTCCCACTCCTCAGTCTTGCACTAAAAAAATTTTAATCTGTTTATGGAGTGAGAGCTCCAGATTTAAATGATCCTCAGTATTATCTCACCTGAATGTCTCTGTAATTAGTCTCTTGCTTCTGAATTTCTCCATCAGAGGAGACAGTTTCTCTGTATCCACCCTCTCAAATTCATTTGTTACTTAAAAGACCCACTTGAGTGAAAAATGCTGAGGGAGACCCGATAGAGGTTTATACAATCACGAGAGGTTTCAATAGTGTTCACAGTGAGAATCTTTTCCCCATCATACATGAGAGGTCATGTGTTTAAGGAGAGAGGGAGGAGGTTTAAAGGAGATGCATGAGGCATCTATTTTACACAGGTGCCTGTAAGGGGATGGTGCAGTAGTTGCATTTAAGAGGCTTCTAGATAAACACAGGAATGTGAATGGGATAGGGGTATCTATTAAGTGCAAGTAGAAGAATTTTTGTTTGCTTTCAATGTGGGCTGTGTGTGTTCTGTTCTAATTAAATCACACCTCTGTCCTCAAGGCTCAAGGGGTCCACCCTGTCCTTGTGGTTGAACACATTAAGCTCTTGTAGATCCAGGAACATTATTTTCTTCCACCATGAATACATTTGAGGTTTAACCAGAATATTTATATCATCTTTGGCAAAAAGAGGTAGAAGTTGGGAACTGCAACAATAACCCCCCCCCCTCCCACCCACCACTACTTACTGAACCCACAGTCCCACTTCACTATCTGTAATGCTGGTCTGGAGTCTGATGGAACCCTCACCATTTCTTGGGAGTGAACCCACAACCCTGGTGGGGGGGGGGGGGGGGTCTATGCCTTACAGAACTGCATCGTGAATCTGCACTGGACTCAATATCCACCTCCTCCATTTCTGCCCCAATGTGGCTATGGAACATGCAGCCTAAGGTTACAACCCATGTGACATTGTGGCCAATATCACCTCCAACTCTCCCTCTGAGTCACATAGGATCCTGACTTTGCACAGGTCTCCCCCATCCCTTCATTGTACCTTAGGCGCGTTGAATGCAGGACCCAGCTTTGCCTTTGATGCGTTATGTTTTTACTTTCAATTTCATGTCACTTCACCCTTTTTTTTCCTTACATCTCTTGCGAGGACCTGCTTATTGACAACTCATGTCATGAATTAAAATGGATTCTGTATCACAACAATTATTGACCACGTGACCAGCCCTTTCCACCAGTCTGACCTGGAGCTCCTCCAGCAATTGTCTACATCTGTTCTCCATCCCGTGGTTTCAACTGAAAGCTAATGTCATTTGAATGAATTGGGAGGATGCAGATCAGAGAAGGGGAAAATGGAGCCATTGATCATTCCCCACTGTAAGAACCCCACTTCCCCAATCAGGACCCTGATTTGAACAACTGTTTGGGCACTGACGCTCTTGATACAAGTTTCAAGCAATTTCTTAACCGTTCACCTTGGAAGACAATGTTCATTCGCGCAGTTCTAATAAGTGATCCAACCTCCTCTGTAACTCGAATCACATGAGGCTACTCTTACTGGTGGAACCCACTTTTCTGACTGGAGCCAGGGTTTTAATCTGTTTGCTGCCGACAGCAAACCACCACCGGTTTAGTTTCAACCAGCGAGCGGTGGTGTCCAGAGATGGGAAGATTGTTGCAGACCGTGCATGAATGCAAGGCAGGCAAGATTTAAAGTAGGAGGGTCTCAGAAAGCCGGTGATCGGCGCGCCCTGTCGAACTGGTTATACTACGACTAGATTCTGTTTTCGTTTACTTATGAGATGCATTCCTCTTTCGCGCAGTTGATTATACGTCTATTGATAAAAATTTCAATAGGGCCAGGTGCTTTTGCAACGCTTCATTGCCTTGCTCTGAAATTTGTATCTCGCTATTGACTTGTAACCTGCGACCAAGCAAAGGGTTCTAATGTCATCAAGTCGATGCACCTTATACACTCTCCCAGCTGTCTGACAATTCCCAACCCACCTGGCCACGTGCCATTCTTGGTAAAGGACACTCTGGGGATACGGTGGGATCGGAGGCAGGAGGTGATGCAAATACCTCTCTGGACTTGCGCTGCCAGTCCTTGCTGTCCGCCGTGCCCTGCCGCTTGCCCTGGCCCGCCTCGCCACCGCCGCCGCAGCCCAGCGCCCGCCAGTCCCGGGGCGAGTTGGCAATGCTGGCGATCTTGGACTCGGTGGCACTGTTCTCCTCGGTCAGCGACTTGGATGATCTCCGGACGTACAAACTCTTCCTCAGGGCTTTGACGCGGAGGCTGTCGGCGTTAATGTCCGGCGAGGCTTTCTCCGCCGCCGGCTCCTGGATCTTCTGATCCATGTGGTCGAGTTTGGTCAAGATCTGGGAGATCTCGTCCCGGACCCCGGACAGGTTCTGCAGCTTCTTCTCGATCTCGCCCACCCTCAGCACCAGCTTACACACGCTGACCTTCAGCTCCTCGTCTGCCACTTGGTTGGGACGCTTGTCCCGAGTCGCCTCGGGCTGGTGACTGGTGCCTTCAGCTGGGGTTTTGTCGGGACTGCCGCCCTCCGCTTTGGGGAACCGGGACAGAGACCCACTGCTGTTGTAGCAAGACTGCAGGAGGCCCGTGGAACCGCTGACACTCATATCATCCAGAAATCTGAAAATGTCACTGATGTCGTCGCTGAGAGCCTCCGAATCCTCGTCCGACTGCCGGACGGGCCCTTTCTCCCCGGGCTTGGCGCGGGGACATCGGCCGGCCGTTTGCCCCCGACTCCGGGCCGCTTGCTCCGTCTGCGTGCCCACACTTGAAGTCTGCTCTGAACTCGGCGGCTTGCAGCCCTTCTCCTTCGCCCTCCTGGGGTTGGCGTGGCCGGCGGGCTCGGTGGAGGCCGGCGGGAAGTTCACGGTCCCGTCCGCCTGCTGGAAGTAGCTCTGAGCCCTGTCCATGGTGCTGATCGCTTCGGCCGCCGCCGCCGCTTGCCGCTGGCGCGCCTCGGCCACCAAGTCCTCCTTGGTGCTGCCTTGATACTGGCGAGCGACGCCCGGGCGCTTCGCACCGCCAAAAAACTTCTCGCTCCCCTCCGCCTGCTCGGTGTTGAGGCTCCAACTCTTCAGGAGCCAAGGAGCCGGTTTGCTCTGCTTGACAGGTTTCTGGGGCTCCTGCGTTATGGTACTTGGGCCAAAATAAGTGGTGGCCTGCAGGTCGTCCAAACTTTCGTGCTTGACATACCTTTTTTCGTGGTTACTGGACGGGATGGTATCACAGTACGGATTGTTGTAGGGCATCTCGAAGCTGTTACTGAAGAAAGTGGAGAACCTCGATGAGTTGTTTTGGACATGTGGCTCGTGATCCCTCTCCTCCGATTCCTTCTCCATCGAGGCCAACTTGCCCACACAAGGGAGCATGTCCTGAAGCTCGCTGTTGAACACAGATGAATCCTCCCCACAGGGGCTGATCGTGAACGCCTCGTCGCTGGAATCAAACGTCCCATTCCTCTCCATTTTCCTGGTGGGAGAGTCTTGGTCAGAGTTGGAGTCTTGACCCGGGTCCATGGGGAAATATGTGGACTGCATGACGCAGTCCTGGGGGTCGAGCCCGTTGAAAGCCGGGGAGACCTGCAGCCGATCCAGGGAGGTGGTCCTGCCGTTATTTTCCGGCGTCCCCTCATCCCTGATCCCTAGGAAGAAGTTGGGGTCGGAGGTGCAGATGAAGCGCTGCGGGCAGTCCTTGGAGTCGGATGCGGGCGAGCCGCTGGAGCGCCTGGAAGCGGCGTGGTCGCCGCCGCTGGGGTCGTGGCTGCACGCATAAGTCGGGGAGCGCATCCGACAGATCTCCGTGTCCGACCGACACGACTCGAAGGACTCGTTCTTCCTCACCCTCTGCTGGTGCCGATGAGGAAGCCGTTCCTTCGCCACCCCACCGTTCATTTGAATCAGGTTAAACATGGTCACGATATCGGCGGCGATCATGATCTTCTTGGAGTGCGTGTTGTCCACATTGCACCGCAGTTTCTCTTTGAAGAGAGTGGCCGGGAAATTGGGGTCCAAACAGGCGGTGTAAAACAGAAGGCTCCTTAGCTTTGCCAGATGGGTTAAATCAAAGCGGGCACACAGCAGTTTGCACAGGTCCTGGTAGGAAACCGTGCCGCGGTTCGCGTCCAATTCTTCCAAAATCCGCACGAGAAACAGCGAGTACTCCGGCGCCGCTTCCATCTTCCTCGCCCGCGATCTATAGATTGAAAGGAAATTGATTTCCACCCTTCGTCCAATGAATGAGACTCCGGATTAGAACTCGCTCAAATGCCTCGTCTTAAAACACACGTTCCAAAGCAATAAATGCTGTGCTCGCCGAGCTCCTCGGTCTCTGCAAGAGCCATCGTACCCGATTTAAACCCAATTGCACGTCCCCTGCACTCCTGGTGCACGCCGACCACACACACACACACACACCGTGCATTTGCCCCAACACCACCCTGCTCACACCACGCAATCCCCCCCCAGCGCACTAGGTCCCTCCCCAAGCCCTTGCCTCGTACCTACCGTGTGCAGTTGCCTTCGCTGCCGGAGACCCTGCTTCACAATTCATTCGCTACCAAGAAAGATCAATAACTCCCGGGAAAAGAGCCGGGCAGCCAACAGACTGTCTCGACCCCTGCATCTCCCGCGATTTAAAAAAAAACAAAGCCGAGCCTCGCTCGGCCCCACCCCCACCCGACCGGTCAGTTTGGTGGAGGGAGCGACCACGGGCTCGGGGAGTGGATAGTGTTGAAAGATTCGGAATCACATTGTTTCTCTCCGGCATTACGTCATTGGCTTTCAATCCAATGATTTGGCTTGGAGGGGGGTGTTGTTGGGGGGGGGGGGTGTTGTTGAGGGGGTGTTGTTGGGAGGGGTGTTGTTGGGGGGTGTTGTTGGGAGGGGTGTTGTTGGGGGGTGTTGTTGGGGGGGTGTTGTTGAGGGGGTGTTGTTGGGAGGGGTGTTGTTGGGGGGGTGTTGTTGAGGGGGTGTTGTTGGGGGGTGTTGTTGGGGGGGTGTTGTTGAGGGGGTGTTGTTGGGAGGGGTGTTGTTGGGGGGTGTTGTTGGGGGGGTGTTGTTGAGGGGGTGTTGTTGGGAGGGGTGTTGTTGGGGGGGTGTTGTTGGGGGGGTGTTGTTGGGGGGGGTGTTGTTGGGAGGGGTGTTGTTGAGGGGGTGTTGTTGGGGGGTGTTGTTGAGGGGGTGTTGTTGGGGGGGTGTTGTTGGGGGCTGTTGTTGGGGGGTGTTGTTGGGGGGGGGTGTTGTTGGGGGGGTGTTGTTGGGGGGGTGTTGTTGGGGGGGTGTTGTTGAGGGGGTGTTGTTGGGAGGGGTGTTGTTGGGGGGGGTGTTGTTGGGGGGGTGTTGTTGGGGGGGTGTTGTTGGGGGGTGTTGTTCGGGGGGGTGTTGTTGGGAGGGGTGTTGTTGAGGGGGTGTTGTTGGGGGGTGTTGTTGGGGGGGTGTTGTTGGGGGCTGTTGTTGGGGGGTGTTGTTGGGGGGGGGTGTTGTTGGGGGGGTGTTGTTGGGTGGTGTTGTTGAGGGGGTGTTGTTGGGAGGGGTGTTGTTGGGGGGGGGGTTTCAGTCCCGTTCTGCGGGGAACAGGCACATAGAAACTTACTCTTCGCCAAGCGCTGCAACATGCTTAGGGAATAGGATGAAGACAACGTTGAGTCAAAGAGAGACGTGACTTATATCGACACCGCGCTGTTGGCGGTCTCGGGCCACCCGTGGCGTGACCGTCACTTCGGGTTACTCTCCAAACCCGGTGCTCCGGGGTGGTGTGGAGCGACGTTCCTTGAGGAGCATGTGGGCACCTCCAGGCCGTGGCCGGAGCCAGGAGCCCGGCGTTTCTTCCAGTCTGTCGCCTCAACAGCAACGTGGAGGTGTCCGCCTTTCATCCCCCTCTCGCCTGGACCGCGATCTTCTTGGCTCCACGGCCCATAATTCTTTCCACGGACACGGCCTCACTTCAGGGGTGACTCTCTGAGAGCCAAGCGGTTCCCTCCCGGAAGGATTCGCAGCCCAGTGGCCTTTTTTTTAATCGGTCTTTATCAATTCCGGACCCCCCCACCCCCCACATTCAAGGCAAGACGAGGCTATCGAATGCAACCTGTCCCAACACTCATCCTTGCAGCGACAGCTGATGGGTCCAGGGCCGGCTGCACTGGACTCAATGTTGAACAGTAAACAGAGCTGGACTCGGAACTTTCTCTCTGAGGGGACAGGGATGGGAGATTCAGGGAATGGTGGGAGTGAAGATGCAAGCAGAAGGTTGCGGGGAGTCAATAAAGGGGGGGCGAATGGGCAAAGGCATGAGTTCGCGCGCGCGCGCGGTTATGTGTGCATGTTTGCGTCCACGTGTGTGAGTATGTGCATGTTTGTATGTATGTGCATGTTTGCGTACACATGTGTGTGCATGTTTGTGTGCACTTGTGTGTGATAGCATGTGTCTGTGTTTTCATGCACATGTGTGAGTGCATGTTTTCATATGTGCATGTTTATGTACACATATGTAAGTGCATGTTTGCATACATGTGTGTGAGTGCATATTTGCATACATGTGTGTAATTGTGTGTTTTTGCATGTGCGTGTGCATGGTTTTGTACACGTGTGTGTCTGAGTGTGCATGTTTGCATACACATGTGTGAGTGTGTGCATGTTTGGATACATGCATGTGAATGTGTGTGCGTGTGTATGAGAATGCGTGTGTGCGCATGTGTCCATTTTACATGCACTTTTAATTTGTCTTCAATAATACTATATTTTGTCTTCATAGTTAAGCACATGGAACTACAGGATACAATGGAAATTGCATTAATAGTGAACAGTTAACCTTATAGTGGGACAAATCGAACACACCAATTGTAGTTTGAACAGCCTATTCAAACTCACCAGGAAAGTAGATTAAAAATCACCAATGTGCTATGAAGAGGCAACTACTCGTCGATAAACTGTTTGTTGATGTTCATTTTGGGAATCCTTTGTACCTCATGGCCCATCTTACTGTCACACATTACTGTCACAGTCAATCTCTGGACAAAGAAGGTGAATTCCATTGATGAGGTTTGAGTGACAGGCCGTGACACCAAGTCCGTGCCTGAGCAAGTGGAACATTCCTGAGACCGATGTCACGGGTGATCATGAGAAAAATGGAATTCTCCGAGCAACTGAAGATGTTTGTGGTTGTTGGGAGGTGATCATCAGTCCAACATAAGATATAGGAGCAGGAGTCGGCCATCTGTTCCGTCGAGCCTGTTCCACCATTCAATGTGATCATGGCTGATCTGATGATCTCCACCTTCTCTACCTGCCTTTTCCTCATATCCTTTAATTCCCCTACTATGTAGAAATCTACCTGTGAAAACATCCTTTTTCTACAATGATCCAATCACAAGCCTCGAGATGGGCCTGGTCACTTTAGTCCCATTTGCAGATCTGTAGATAATGAAACAAGGTCAATTATGACTGAAGATCTTGAATGATTTTCTTTATGAATGTTGTCCAAGGTAGTACAGAGTGAACTGTCAATGGATGATATCTAATAGACTTCAGAAAATATTTTATGTTAATCCCCATAGATAATTGTTAGCTGAAGTTAGTTCAGATTTTGTTGTTAGAAATTGGGGTAGATTATGATGCTGTGCTGGGTTCTATGGAGTGAGCACAATTAAATCACTGCATTTAAATCCAACATAAATAAGGGAAGAGAAAGGAACAAAGTGGACCCATCTTTGAGGCTCTGATAGCTCAGTGGTTAGAGTGGTTATAAGCCAGGGGTTGCAAGTTCGTTCCTCACTGGGGTCCTCATTTCAGTGAGGGCGTGCTCAACTGTGTTTTCCTTATGGTAGACAAAGTTAAAGTGTTTCATGTATGTTACATTCTAAATGTAGTATTACATGACAATAATGGAACCTTTACCTTTGAAAGTAGATTAGATGGACAGAATATGGATATGTTTTTGGGAGATAAATTGGAGCAGGGTTTGTTGGTGTAGGTCACATACATAACATATTTAAAATACTGGAGTTCTGCTCATGCTAGACATGTTGGGGCCAACAGTCTTTGCAAAAGCTTCGGAGAGCGCCCAAGAGACTTCACTAATGGATTATTTTTTTACAAAGAGGCAAGAAATGAAAGAGCTTGTTGGAGCCACAGGTTGTCTGGAGGGGAACTTGCTGTTCTAAGAGGGCTACGTGCTTTTCTCTCACAGAGAGAGAGAGAGACATAGATCAGTTCTACAGTCAGCAGCAACAGCTGGGACTGGAACAGGACAAGCTGGCAAGCTTGTGGAAAACCCCATTCAGAAGGTGGGTTGTGAGTGTTTGGTTCAGCCTGGTCAAAACCCTTGTGGTTCATGCAAGAGGAGGGGACTGGCTGTCTAATGTTTCACTTGAAATAAGAGGAATTCTGTGATGTCCTGAAAGAAAGAGGTTATCATCTGGAAAATCCTGATGGGGCAAACTTTTTCGGCAAGACTCTGAAGTGGCTGATGAAAATAAATCAATTGTGGGTGTCAGCAAACAACAACTCTCTCTCTGAAAAACGACAAGAACTTTCCTGAGTGGCAACCATTTGCCTTTCAAGCACCAAAGCCTGGTGAACTTTATAAATGTTAAATTCTGTGCACAGTATAAGAATTGCCTGCAACCAGTGAACTTGGAGAAATGAGATTGGACTGTGAACCAAAAGAACTTTTCTGAACTTACACACACGTGTGCTTAGAATTAGAAGGGGGTTAAGAGGCTAGTAAGTCAATAGTGATAAGTTAAAGTGTGATTCTGTTTTCATGTTTAAAGATAATTAAAAGCAACTTTTGTTTAATTAACCATTTGTCTTGGTGAATATTGCTGCTGGGGTTTGGAGTCCTCTGGGCTCATAACACAAGGAGAAACTAATCAAGTTGAAATTGTATTTGCTACTCGTTTAATCAAAGCCACGTAAGGATCTTGAAGATTAGTTGTTATGGATATGGAATGGTTTTGAAAAAGGAACAGAATTTTGGAAGAAATGGTGATGGTCATGTGGTTTCCAAGAATTGGGATTCACCTCAGTGATGATGTAACTGTCATATGACTTGAAATATATTACCAAATTCAGACCTTTTGTTTTCAGTTTGGAGAAGTTCAGCTTGGGGTTCACAGAAGTCAAAACCCTAGGATATACAAGGGTTGAAACCTTGTGAAAAACGGGGTTGAGGTACAGTAACCAGAATTGGTGCTGTTTGTTGTGTGTTATCCTGGCAAAAGGGGAACACAGAATATGGGGATTTTGAATTAATGAAGACCGCTTTGCAGTCCCTTTGGAAAAGATTTCTACTGGGTCAATTTTTGTGTTTGGCCACTTTGTTTAACCCTTGTCTGGGTTTGTGAATTCATTGTGGAAGAAGATAACCACATTCACTGTCTTTGAGAAGAGGGCAGATTCTTTGTGTGGAAAACATACTTGTGAGTAAAAGAGGCCTGAAGATATAATGTTTAAAAGTGCTTTATAATTATTTTTTAACTGAGAATTTAAGACCTTCAAGCAAGATTAAAATGATGCTGAACCTTAAAAGATGACCATTTACATTTGCCCAAAGCAGGTTTAAGTTTAGAGAGAAGTAAGAAATGTTATGTGATTAATAGTTGAATAAGATCTATTATTTTGAATTTGCCACTCTCTGGTGAATTTTCCATTGCTGTCCCTGTGTTAGTGCTAACAAAGTCCCTTTCGTATTAGTGCGTAACAAGATTGCCAGGGGTAGCGGTGGAAGCAGAATTACCTGCGTATTCATGTGTCACTTAGAAAGCCTCTACAGAGGCTACTAGACAAACACATGAAGTACGCAGAGGATAGAAGGGCCTGCCTCTGTGTTCTGTATTCTCTATGTTTTGCATTCCATTATGAGATCCAGAAGTGAAGCCATCCTTTCTAGCATTTTTGGATAAGAAAGGCATGTACTCATTATAGGTCATCTACCCCCCCCCCCCCGCCCCTCCACTATCACTAGATTTATTTTGGCTTCTTAATTTCAGTGGTTGAAATTCCCCATGAAATCCATGCAACACTGACACAGACTGCACTGATGCAGTTGCTTGTCAGCTCTCTCAAGTGTATGTGAAAAAAATCCCACGTACACTTTTGAAGAATTGAATGGGAATTATTTTCAATGCTCTGTCATTGGGTGGCACAGTTAGTGCCAGGCTATTACAGTGCCAGCCACCCGGGTCTGAATCTGGCGCTGTCTGTAAGGAGTATTCCCCCCATGACCTGTGTGGGTTTCCTCCGATTTCCTCCCATGTTTCACTTACGGGGTTTGTAGGTTAATTAGTGTATTTGGGTAGCATGGGCTCATGGGATGGATAGGCCTGTTCCAGTGCTCTATCTCTAAATTTAAAAATAAACTGTAACTGTAAAGTGGATCATGCAGTAATAAAAGTTTGTGGGTTATTATCATTGAGTTTCCTATCTAACAACTTGGATTCAAATCATGATTTCCCAGGTGTGAAACAGCACTGCAAGGGAAATCTTTGTTTTATCATCAAGATCAAGTTTATTTATCATCTGATTGTACTGGCGAAACAGAGTTCTCCAGTCCTCGGGGCAACACACTGCAAACACACTTACAGACAAATGATACGCGTGCACAGTAAATTTGTTGGAACAATCACCCTCTCACTTCTCTTCCTCTATTTGATGGACAATAAACCAAACCTTATTACCTTGTGTACTCACCTGTAGGGATTCTCATTCTCCTATGGACAGCTGCCTTGTTTTGTACCTCTTGCCTTCAAGCAGTACCTGTGCCACAACCCCTCTTTTCCACTTACAGTATTCCAAGAAAGTTTTGTTTTCTGTCCTGGTTTCTTTGTAAATGACTCGCTGATCTCAACACCATCTGATTCCTCAGATGTTCTTTCCACCCTAGTTCCCCATTTCTACGGTTTAGTTTGTGCCCCTGTGCAAACAGTTGTGTACATCTCTTCTTTCTTTCTTTCTTTGGCTTGGCTTCACGGACGAAGATTTATGGAGGGGGTAAAAGTCCACGTCAGCTGCAGGCTCGATTGTGGCTGACAAGTCCGATGCGGGACAGGCAGACACGGTTGCAGCGGTTGCAGGGGAGAATTGGTTGGTTGGGGTTGGGTGTTGGGTTTTTCCTCCTTTGTCTTTTGTCAGTGAGGTGGGCTCTGCGGTCTTCTTCATCTAACACCAGCACTTCAGCAGCAGAGACTCTATTCTGAAATCTGTAGCAGGAAGAGATGTCCAGGCGGCCAGAGGTAAAGACTCAATGTTCTCAATGCTTTGCTTTAAATGTCCAGTGACCCAACTGGCTGATATTTGCTCAGGAAGGAGCATTTGAGAAGGCCTCAAATACAGCTCAGTTTAAACAACTATGCACCCTTAACTACCTACAACCCACCCCAACCCCCCCTCTACCCTCACCTTTTGCAGTAGAATCTCCCATTCCCACATTAACCCACAGTACCCACCACTTTGAGTCATCCCGACTTCTGGGTTTTAATTTTGTTTGTAGAGATGTAGCACGGTAACAGGTGCTTCCAGCCCATGTGCCACATGCTGCCCAAACACACCCATGCAACTAATTAATCTACTAATTCCATAAGCCTTTTGGATGTGGGAGAAAACTGGAGCACCCGGAGAAAGCCCACACAGACACGGGGAGAATGTGCCAACTCTTTAGAGACAATGCTGGATACGAACCTGGGTTGCGGGCGCTGTAATAGCATTGTGCTAACCATTACACTAACCATGCTGCCCTAAACCTATAGTGAGGCAATTTAACCATTCTCACAATGTTCTCCCAATTTGGTTTTAAATATCTTTTAATACCCTTGCTCTCCATCGCAAGGCTTTCTATAAACCAAAGGGTGAAGGTTTGAAAGGAGTAGGTAGAACTTTGGAGGGGATTTGAGGAAAGATTTGTCCATTCACAGGGCATTACAATCTAGATCCCACTGCCTGAGAAACTGGTAAGGAAAGTATTTGCGTGGCCAAGGCAGAGAAGGCTGTGGACCATGGGCTGGCAGATAATTATGGCATGGAATACTGACCAGGAAACTGTGGTAAAGATAAATCTCAAAATAACAGGTACGATGTTCAGCAGGCAATGAATAGAGTCAGGGAAAGAGAAAACAAGATGAGCAAAAATAAGGTGGTGTTGATGAAGGCAGATACATGGTTGCAGGTTCACCTATCTCCTTGTCAAGTGCAATGTCTGGGTTATGCATTCTCAAGTTCAGTCTCAGTGAAAGGGGTTGAGTTCAGGTCCAGGGAAATTGCTTATGCTTGGACTGAAGCACTAGAATATAATATAGAACATAAGAGCAGGAATGTGATGTTAAGGCTTTATAAGTCACTGTCCTAAATTTTGGAGTTTTGTGAAAAGTTTTGAGCTACTCATTTAAGAAAAGATGTGCTGACATTGAACGGGGTACAAAGTAGGATTGTGAGGATGAATCCAAGAATATCATATGAGAAATGTTTAATCCGCAGTTGTTGGAATTGAGGAGAATGAAGGGGTATCTTATGTTGAAAGGCATGGGCAGCAGAGTAGATGTCGAAAGGTTGTTTTCCACGTTGGCAGAAAGTCCAGGGCAAGAGGGCACAACTTAAGGATTGAAGGGCACCTGAACAGAAGTGCGAAGGAATTTCTTCAGACAGAGGCAGTTGTGGGGGTCGGGCCATTAGGTGTATTTAAGGTAGGTTCTTGATTAGCCAAGAGATCAAAGGTTATGGGGAGAAGGCCGGGCAATGGGGCTGAGTGGGGAAGTGGCTCATGATTAACTGGTGGGGCGGACACAATGGACTGAACAGCCTATTTTGGCTCCAAGATCTTATGGTCTTATACAACTCCTGCACTTACTGTTCTGACTGCACTTCCTGAGAAGACTGAAGCGGGCAAGGCTACCAGTTGCCATCATGTCAACCTTCTACAGGAGCTCCAGCAGCTGCATCACATGCGGTTCGGTTGCTGCAGGGAAGTGGATCAGAGGTCAATCCGCAGGACCATAGAGTGGCAGAGAGGATCACTAGAGTTTCCCTCCTCCCCTCGCCATCCCCCCCCCCCCACCATCAACACGATCTACCAGAATTGTTGTCTGAAGAGGGTACACAAAAGCACTGAGGACCCCTACCGCCCTGCATCTTTCAGCTGCAAGAGATCCAAGAGGATCAGAAGCAGCGCCACCAGGCTGAGAAACAGCTTCTTCCCACGGGCAGAGAGAATGCCGAACGACCAAAAGAGCAGCTCACATGAACCATTCGAGACTCTTACATTCACAAAATAATATTTATCTGTAGGGCTGAAATACTTGTCCTGCATATGAATTGTTTGTCTGTATGTGTGTTGTGCCTGGTTGTGTGTCTGCATGTTTTGCGCTGAGGACCGGAGAACGCTGTTTCATCGGGTTGTACTTGTACAGTCAGATGACAATAAAATTGACTTCATATAATCATTATCCTTAATCTAAACTGTGGGATGATTGGCTGGGACATCACAGGTAAAATGGTTAGACAATGAAAATATTGTTCTCCACAGTTACTGAATCTTAGGAGAGATTTTTTTTTCCATGACCAGTCAAGATATGCATGAGACTCTGTCCAGGACTGGATAATCAGAGTGTAAATGGGTCTCGTTGTGTCGATGCTGCCAGCTGCTGCCGTGGGATTTGAGCTGCAGTGTAATTTCAGAATAAGAGGTAATAATACAATTGTGACATTTTTACACAGTCACCAATTCCAAGCAGGATTTCGGCCTCATAGGTATTCAAGGGGGATAGTTGTACGAGCATCTTAAAGTGCTGTATACCCCAGGCTATGTTGCTGACAGATTAACCACTGCAGTGAAGCCTATTTCAGGACTGATTCCCCACAGGTCCCGTGATCACAACTGTTCCCCCATCCATGAAAATAACCCAAAAACTGGAAATATCATCAATTTTTTTTCGCAGTATCCTCAGACACGATCATCCTTTGCGCGTCAAGAGCGGCCTATGAGTTATTCTTGTTAGTTTTCAAAAGTGCAGGATCAGCCATGCTTTTACTGATGGGGCATATATGAAATAACTGACGTGCCATAATAATGAAGGCCATCTAATCAGGGTGAGGGAATAAATGGAGCCACATCAATGTATTGCTTTTGCTCCTTCCGGCGAAGATGATCAGTTTAACTTGTGGGGGAGGACAATATTTCAATGTCAGTCTTGAAGATACAACTCGAAATATAAAAGCCCCTTCGCTATCTATCTTTAAAAAATATTTATACATTTCGAACCACACAAATAAAACATTTAATGAAAAATAATTCAAATCAATACAAATACATGTAGGGCATAAAAAGAAAAAGGTAAGAAAATCTCCCTATATACTAATCCCCTTCCCCCTCTATCTCACAAAAAGAAAAGAAAAAAGAGAGTAAGAACTGGACAAGAGACCCTTGTTACGAGCCCAGACGACCCCCAAACCCAGCAGCAATAGAAATTCACCAAGACAAATGGTTACTTAAACAAAAGTTGCTTTTAATTATCTTTAAACATGAAAACGTGATTAAACTTTATCTTATCACTATTCGCTTAACCCCCTTCTAATTCTAAGCGCAGGTGTGGATAATGTGTGTGTGTGTGTGTGTGTGTGTGTGTAAGCTCATAAAAAGTTCTTTGTCTCACAGTCCAATCTCACTTCTCACTCCTCCAAGTTCACTGGTATCAGGCAATTCTTATACTGTGCACAGAATTTAACATTTATGAATTTCTCCAGGCTTTTGTGTTTCAAATGTAAATGGTTACTGCTCAGGAAGGTTCTTGTCGGTTTTTAGAGAGAGATTTGTTGGTCACAGGACACAAACTGATTCCTTCTAATCAGTCTCTTGCCAAAGAAACTTGTCCCTTCAGGGTTTTTCATATGATAACCTCTTTCTTTCAGGTCACCATAGAATTCCTTTTTGTTTCTCTTATTTCAAGTGAAACATTAGTTAGCCAGTCCTCTCCTCATGGGCTTTGACCAGGCTGAACTAAGAACTCACAACCCATCTTCCAAATGGGGTTTTCCACAAGCTTGCCAGCTCGTCCTGTTCCAGTCCCAGCTGCTGCTGCTGACTCTAGAACTGAATTCATTCTCTCTCTCTCTCTCTCTCTCTGAGAAAAAGCCTGTTTTACTCTCTCTGCTTCCAAAAGCACATGGCCCTCTTAGAACAGCAAGTTCCACTCCAGTCAGCCTGCAGCTCCGACAAGTTCTTTCATCTGTTGCCTTTCTATAAATAGCGATCCATTAGTGAAGTCTCTTTGGCACTCTCCAAAGCTTTTGCAAAGGCTCTTGGCGCCGGCCTCTCTAGCATGAGCAGAGCTCCAGTATTTTAAATGAGATCTGTTTTGAAGTGTTTGTATGTGACCTACACTAAAAAACTTGACACACTTTATCTCCCAAAAACATAACTATATACAATACAAACACAACATAATCTGTCACACCCTCAAAGCCTATTGCTTTAAAGTTTCTTATCATATACTGAGATCTTAAGGAGAATGGAATGTTGGAGATTTATTTAAATATACACACCCATATTTTGTAAATAAGGGGTCTATCTCTTCCAAAATGTATAATATTTGTCTCTTAAATTATGTAATTTTCTCAAGTGGTATACGACTCTGAACTTCAGCATGCCATCATTCTATACCCAGAATCGTGTCAGACTTCCAAGTTATGGCAATACATTTTCTTGCTATTGCTAAAGCAATTTGAACAAATTTATTTTGATACATATTCAATTTCAACTTAGGTTCAATATTCTTAATATCACTCAATTCCTGTGGGAATTTATTCATCGCTAGCCTATCTTGAAGGGCAAAGCTTTCAGGTCTGCAGCCTCTGCTAATCTGCAGAACAAAGCCTCGAGGCAGAGCAAAAGAGGTAAAACATGCATCTGAGGTTTGAGAATGTTTGCTTGAATGAGAGGGTTGGGCGAGGCCAAGATCATGTGATGGGGCAGCATGGTTAGCACAACATTTAATGGAACACTGTTACAATGCCAGTGACTGGAACCGGAATTTGAATCCGGCACTGTCTGTAAGGAGTTTGTATATTTTCCCTGTGTCTGTGTGGATTTCCTCTGCATGCTTCAGTTTCTTCCTACTATCTAAAAGAAAACAACCAGGGGTGTAGGTCAATTGGGAGTATTTGGGTGACATTAGGGTTAGGGTTAGGGTTAGGTGGGCTGAGAAGGCCAGTTACTGTGCTGTATGTCTAAAGTTAAATCTATGGAAACCTGCCCAATTACCACTGGCATCCTGAATACACAGTAATTGTTTGTCATGGGTGTGCCAGAAGGATCTTTATCCTCTGGAGGAGAATAGTTCCAACTATGAAGAGATGTGGACATGGAGATGGGGACGCAGTCATACTGTTTATGGTCGAACTCTTGGATGAGACATTAATGGTGTGGAATCAACACAAGACAGATTCAGACATTTGGGAATTATTCTTGACTAATATCTTTTTCCACACAGTGGTTCAGAATCAGAATTTATTGTTATGAACATGTTGTGAAATTTGTTGTTTTGCAACAGCGTCACAGGGCAAATATTTCTATAAATCACATTTCATAATAAATAAAAATAATGCAAGAAAAAGGATAAATGAGGTCGTCTCTGTGGTTCAACGTCCATTCAGGAATCTGATGGCAGTGGGGAAGAAGCCGTCCTTGTGCCGCTGAGTGCTCGTCTTCAGGTTTCTGTTCCTCCTTCCCGATGGTAACAGAGTGAAGAGGGTGTGGTCTGGGGGAGGTCCTTGAGGATAGAGGGTGGTTTCTTAAGACACCGCCTCTTATTGATGTCCTCGATGGAGTGAAGAAACCTGGTGCCCCTGATGGCGCTGGCCGAGATCACAACTCTGGAGGTTTTTCTTGTCCTGTGCATTGGCACCTCCGTTCTGGACACTGATGCAACCAGACAGAATGTTCCCCACAGTACACCTGTAGAAATTTGCAAGAGTCTTTGGTAACGTACTGAATACAGGAGGCTGCATGAGTGATAATAACACGACTCTAGTTCTCATATTCCTCACTACATTTCAACTGGAGAAGAATAATTGAAATGGATTGGCCAAGAACAAATGTTGTCTTTAAAACATGAGATCAAATCAACAGAAAGAACTACTGTATACAGCAGTTAGCTCATCTTTAAGAGCAGAAATCATAAGTAAAATAAATGATTATTGAACACCTAGAAACAGACATTAAAAAAATATTCATAAAAATGGACTCTCGAAAAAGGCTGATGCTATTCAACTCATAACAAGCGCTGAAGAAGTAATAGCACAGCATTACCGTTGGCATAGCCATTAACGCAACATCTTTACAGTGCCAGCAATCAGAACGAGGGTTCAAATCCTACGCTGTCTGTAAGGAGTCTGAACGTTCTCCCCATGACTGCGTGGTTTTCCTCCGGGAGCTCCGGTTTCCTCCCACCTTTCAAAAGACATACCAGGAGTTTAGGTTAATGGGGCGTAAATTGGGCAGCTTCCCAAAATTGCCTGTTACTATGCTGTATGACTAAATTAAAGGCAATGAAGAGAACATGGACTCTGGGCCTTGGTTGAGGAATGATACCTGACACATGAAAAAGATTGGGGCATTTGAAGCAGGCAGCAGAATTGATTGGAAATTAATAATTGCACAAAATATAGGAGTGAAGAATTGCTCTCTCCCCCCCCCACCCAACCCCGGCAGTAAAACATCATGGAGATTCGCGGTTTGCTATGTAAGTCAATAACTCCGACACTGCAAATGTATCCAAACTTGGAAGTGTTACCAAACTTCTTGCCAGTAATGTGAAGCAAAGCATCCAGACATGCTGAATAAATGCTTCTTCTGGTCTTGCACCAAAACGGTTTGCCTTCACTTCCCTGCTGAACCAGCCTGGCAAGGATTAAAAAACAGAAAATGCTGGAATCACTCAGCAGATCAGGTGATGCCTTTGGAAAGAGAACCAGGGTTAAATGTTCCAGAAGGAGCAGGAAAAGTGAGAACGAAGTTTGTTTTAAAGTGGGGGAGGAGTGAGATAGAAAGGAACATCCCTGATAGGACAAGGTCAAGCTTGCTGATATGATTCCTCTGTCTAGTTAACCCTCCTCACCATCGGGAACATCTACTGCCATCGGAGATTAGCAGTAATCATCAAGGACCCACACCACCCAGCGCACGCTCTGTTCTTGCTGCTACCATCAAAGCATACCGGTGGTGTAGGCTAATTGGGCGTAAATTGGGCAGCATTGTTACCGTGCTCTATGTCTAAAATTTTTTAAAAATTAAATCAGGAGAGGGTATGGGTGTCACAAGACTCGCACCATCAGGTTCAGGAACAGTTACCCATCCATCATCAGACTCAACAACAAACTCAATCAGGGACTCATTTAAGGACTGTATTGTTTACTAGTATAGTTTTTTGTGGTACCAATAAGTAGTAATTCTGCTGCCCTCTCTGGAAAATAAATCTCAGGGCTGTATGTGATGTCATGTATATACTCTGACAATATATCTTAATGAGGGAAGTTTATAAACAGTGAATAGGACAAAGTGAAGCTCAGTATTTAACACCTGGAACATCCCCTTCAATTTCCTCTAAAATGGAATTTTCCAGCTTCTGGTAAACCGCTCTCTCGTTGTTCCTCATTATCGCACTTCTGTCCCATTCTCTATAACCTGCCACCTCCCCCCAACGGTCAGTGTTCAGGCACCTTATCGCCTGATCTCTCTTACCTAATCTCAGTATAGGCTTTTGCCTTGCACCTCACTCCTCCACCCGATTCTCTTTTGAAGACCCAAACCCGAAACATTGACTGATTTCTCTGTCCACAGATGCTGCCTGATGGGTCGAGTTCTTCTTGTTGCGTATTCCAGCATCTGGAGTTTTGTTTGATTTTATTACCAACCAGATGGTTCCATGTCAAGCAGGATCATCTAGCCACCCCTAACCTTGCCCTTTCACAGAGGTTCCCCTGTCCTTCACCCCCCCCCGCCCCTGCCTGCAACCAAAACAAACTTATTATCTCATGTAAAAGACCTTGAAGAAGGGTTCAAGCCTGAAATATCGGTTCTTTACCTTTAGCTTTGCTACATAAAGGACACTGTTTGACCAGCTGTGTTTCTCCAGCCTTGTGTTTTCACTTTAACCACGGTTTCTGCAGACGTTTTGGTTTTACCCATGTTCTTAGTGAAGGGCCTTAGACATGAAATGTCAACTCTATCCCTTTTGCTTCCTGACTTGCTGTGTGTTTCCTGTTTTTGTTAATTTAAGATAGTTCTCTGATTCTCAAGTACCCTGGAAATAATTTAACTGGACGAATGGAATTATTCCAAGAACAGGGCTCGCTACTTTTTTTGCAAGGGTAGGAAGGGATGAGTAATAAGTTTGGGTCTTGTCCTAATCCTGAGGAAGAACTAAAATAAGAGAAAGGAATATTTTGAAGCCTCCAGCTGCCCTTCTGTACCATATTTTATGGTACTGGTTAATGTGCATCAGTGCACATGATGTTTTAACAGTCTATTTCAAACAAAATAATAAGCTTTGGACTTTTGATAAGCTGCCAAAATAATTACCTGCAAACAGTCAGTGAAATCGGCTCTTTCCAGTAGGTCTACTTCAGACTGGGAACAGTTTCTATAATGAGAAAGCATAGGTAATAATAATCCATGGACTTCCTA
The DNA here is from genome assembly GCF_036971445.1 of Narcine bancroftii. NCBI lineage: Eukaryota > Metazoa > Chordata > Chondrichthyes > Torpediniformes > Narcinidae > Narcine > Narcine bancroftii. Next base: position 48,200,507 of record NC_091482.1, read on the forward strand.
CAACTGTTAGAAGCTTGTGAATCTACGCTGGCTTTCAAATGAAAATCTAACAAATAAAATTAAAAGACTAAAACTTGTAAACTGAACGAATGGTCTGGATGGGGAATACACACAAATTTATAACAAAATTAATTTTGTTAAATATTATTTTGACACCTCCAGAGCGGAGGTGTCAACCCAGGGCTGCAGAGGTCAAGGGAAAGATGGGCATTGGATTTCAGAAAAAAGCTGGCCAGATTGGTGTCAATTAGAAATGCAAGATATGGACTGGTTCAGTTTAATTTTTTTTACACCAATTTTATCTTATCCCATAAAAGTTACACAGGTCAAAAGCCGAAATTTTAGAGACGTATTTCAGATGTGGGACTGAGACAGAAACCTTTCTACGTGCCATGTGGTCGTGCGTGAAAGTGGGGCCATTTTGCCCAGAAATCGCAGAAAAAATTAACCAGGGTAACAGGAGTGGCCTTCACGAGCGACCCAGAGCTATATCTATTGGGTAATTTCATGGAAATAAACAACAGATTGTCCAAATATCAAATCTCATTTATAAAAATAACACTGGCGGTCGCAAAAAAATGTATCCCGACACCCCGCGAATCATAGCACGATGGAGTGCGGAAATGAATACCTGTTTTACCTAAGGAAAAAAATCATATATAACTTAAAGAATAAATATGACACTTTTGTAAAGTCTGGCAGCCGTACCTGGACCTCATAAGGGCCCAGATACAGTAATAAAAAGGAACAAAAATAGCGTATAAAAGAAACTAGTATATATACACAAATGTCATTTCCCCAACTATAGACTTAAAAGCTCTGACAGATCTGTATGTATGGAAGGGGAGAAGAGAGGGAGGGACAGTTTTGCTTTTGCTTGTTGTGTTTGTGAGAAAAATGTTTAATATGTTGTATGCTTAAGATGTTACTATATTTATATATTTTGAAAAAGAAACAAAAATAAAATATTGGAAAAAATGTCTAAAATTTGTAAATGTACTTTTGGTACTTTTGCTGTCTTGACGTGGGGGGCAGGGTGGGAGTTAGGGAACTATCACCAACACACTCAACCACTCATTTCTAATAAATTTGAATCCCCTTTTGTTCTTACGAACTTGCCCGTTTCCTTTTAAAAACACATTAAACATTCTCATTTAAAAGCCTGCCTTTGAAGAAGGGCTCAGGCCCAAACCATCAGTAATATATATTTTTTTAATCTCCTATGGATGCTACGAGACTGGCTGACTTAATTCGGCACTTACTGTGTGTTTTTAAAACATTCTCCTTCTGGGAAACTGCCCAGTGGACACAGAGTAAGTGGAGTGACCGTGGAGAGAGGGGCCGTTGCCTGATAAGAAGAGGCCAGTCTTAGAAACTGCTAGAATAAATTGCTGACTGCAGCACCAAGTGTTTCAACCGGTGTAATTATACTTTCTTTTGGAGTGTCAGCGATGTGGTTGAAACACCTACCACAGATGATGGATTCCAGGGGTCCTTTTTTTTCTCTCCTTTTAACCCGAGGACTTTGCTTTCTTGACATGAAAGCAGAGAGAGGAGGCTGGGGACATTTGTCAGGCTCTTCTTTAAAAGAGGTGATGCAGATCGGCAGCAGGATTACAAACTAACATTCATCAGTCAGGATTCCCACCCACCCAGCGTGAATGTTACCAGCAACAATAATGAAAATACTGTTGGGGTAAATTTGAATGAGACACGCTTTGATTTTCAGCCAATTTGCCTCCAGTCTCAGCCTGTAATAATAGAGACTGATAAATAAATCATTAGTTCATTTAAATAAGGGCAGCATGTGAAAGATGCTTTGTGCCTGCCAGTAATTTCATGGCAAGGTTTCCCAATTGCTTATTAATCTTATCACGTAGATCATCATGTGGAATGAATAATGTGGAAGGACAAACATATCGAAGGCCCCAAAGTGGTCATTGTTTCTGTTCAAAACTCAAAAGGATAAATTCATTGAACATTTTGAGCTCAACACCGTTAACCTTTCCTGGGAGTGCACTAACATTGTTTATCAAAATGCTTCAAGATTCAGTTTCTTGTCATGCAATTAAGACAGTGCGGTATTACCACGAAATTTGCTCTCGTTTGCCGTAAGGCCGACAGATATGCCGTCGGCAGAAATTGCCTGAAGTGCCTCTTGCATTTAGAGAGAGAGAAGCACTCAGAGTTATGGAGTGTCCGTGGATTCGCCCTCCAGCGCTCCCACAGTCTCTGCCGCTGCACAGCGTCCAGTCCAAACCATCAGCAGCCCATGTTCCAGATCTGAACCTCAACCGAGATGATCACGAACCCCTTTGGCAGCCTCCCGCATCCCGGTTCTGTACCTGGAGCCCCTTCGGCCTGGGTCCAGCAGTCCATAGCCCGGATCGAGCCCCTCGTCCGCGGTCACTGGGGTCCTCGCTTCGAGTCGCCAAAAGCCCAGCCCCGGGCCCTCTTCAGGGTCCGCACCCCACGCTGGTCCACCGCTGTGGTCGCCATCCCATGGGTTGTCTCCTCTGCTTCTCCCTCTCAGATGGGTGGGTGTTCTCCCTGTTTTCTGGTACCCTGGGCCAGTCCTCTGCATCCCTGGAGTCCATAAATCCATATAACCATATAACCACTTACGGAGTGGAAACAGGCCATGTCGGCCTTTCGAGTCCGCACCGGTTCACACCCTTGTGGCTGCTGCCGATTAGAGCCACTGCCATCTTGGGTGTAGACCCCACTGTTATTGGATTTTAAACCTGAGCATCAGGGAAAATATATGATGCAAAGGCTGCTGACCCAATGTGGCCATATTGGTTCATCCCATCTTCCTTGCACTGGGTCTGTGACCCATTGGCTCATGTCTTCTCAAGCATTGTTTAAAAACAGAAAAAAAGGATTTTTGCCTCCATTGTCTTTCCCCATGGATATCCTCAGAGATGAGCTCTGGATGGAGCAGTGGGCAAGCACTGGGCACCGGATGAGGAAGAGTGCCCCCTTCTCCCACTATTGAGGAGACGTCTGTGTAGTGGGCCACAGCAGCATAGTCAGGCTCCAGCTCAAGGCTCCAGGGCTGTGGACCTCGGGCTGGGAACCAGGAACCAGGACTCACAAAGGGCCTCGGGTGCCAACCGCTTCCCAGTTGCGTCGGGGGTCTGGAACCAGGGGATGAGGAGAGTCTTTCAAGCTCAGGCTCTCCTCTAGACCGGACCGGAGGCCATGTGCCGACAGACGGTACAGGTGAGCAGTAGCATCAGAAGAGGTGGCAAAATCCATGGAAACTCGATGTCTCCAAAAGGACTCTCTTTTACTTGACAGTGCTGTATTGACAGAACTTTTTGTGTACCTTTACAGGACAAACAAAAGGAAAACTTCTCTGTGCATTTTTGTGCATGTAACAATAAAAGAAATCTCGAATCTCCCCTCCATTCCTTCTGCCAACTGTGTTGCACTGGTGCTCCTTGGACTTTGGGATCCAATTCCTTAGTCCTTGCTATTTAGGGATCTGTCATAATTTAATCCTTCTCAGAAGGCTCTTTCAGGTGGGCAAAATACCCCAATTGTAAAGCCACATATTCTACCTCTATGGGGCTGTTGGGAGGCCACCTGAAAGAGCAGGAGGTGCCTCCGAGGCACACTTTCCAACCCTCCAGTGAGAGGGATAATTGCCAGAGCACTAAGGTCCCCCCAGGCACCTGAATGCCAAGGGGATGACAATCAGCTGGCGAGCACCTGACAGACCCCCCTTCCCATTGCCCCTGCCCCCCCCAGCATGGGATGTCAGGGCAAGGGCGGCCGGCGTGGGATGTCAGCGCTGGGGGGCCAGCACATGACATCCAGCGCTGGGGCGGCCGGCCCGTGACATCCAGCGCTGGGGCGGCCAGCCCGTGACATCCCATGCCAGCCGCCCCAACCCTGACATCCCAAAGGGACAGGAGCCGAGTGCGCTCCGAGGCACCTCCCGTGAAGCTGCCCCTTTCAGATGGCCAGCGCTGCGCTTTCAGCGCTGCCACCTGAGCGACCATTCCACAGGCCTGAATCCGCTTCTGCAGGCACATTCTTGGCGGACAATGCACCTGAAAGTGGCTAATTAAGGCCTGTGTAATTTTCCAATCCCCCTTAACACCGTGGTGAATTTCCTTTGCACTCT